>NW_015150618.1:183638-233434 GCF_000732505.1 Cyprinodon variegatus
AACAAAAATGATTCTCAGCAGCTGCACCTCTTACAAAAAAAAAAAGTCCGAAACTGAAAAGTGCACAGAATTATTCAATCACATAGTGTTCAGAAAGTGCATTGTCCTCTATTCTGCACTTTAGATGAATGACTGCTTAGGTGCCACTGGTGGTGGCACTGTATTGATACTTTTTAAAACGAGTATTGTATTCGGATACAACATTTCAGTATCGATACTTTTTTGAGTATCGATACTTTTGACAACCCTATTGACAATAAACAATTTTGCATAGAATGTCACTTAGGAGTCTAAGATGAACAATTATCTTTTAAAAACATTCTCCCTCCTGAGCAGCACATCTCTGCAGCTCCTCCAGAGCTTCCAGGAGCCTCTCAATTTTCTTTGTAGAAATCTTGAAAAACATTTATCCTCTTTTATTTTACTTCCCAATTATTGATTGATTTGTATTGCGGTCTATCACATACAGTTTTTTTATTAACTACATTGAAGTTTGTGGTTGAAACAGGGAAAAATGCTTTAATGAATAAATGAATAAACTGGTAGATGTTAATTTGATTGAAAATTGCTTTCTACCTTGCAAGTATGGCTCACCACGTGCAGTACCAGTTAGCAACTTGAGGTGCAATGCCTTACCAAGGGGAACATGATGTCTGTGTGGGGGGAGGTTTGCATTTAACCTTTCAATTTCCAAACCACTATCCTAGAAAGTCTGATCTAGAAACAAAGTTCAATTCAATTTTAAATAATTTTTCAAGCCAGTTTAGAGCCAAAATGCTACACACAAAGAGACAAGACATTAAAAACTACAAATATTTGGAAAAAAAGGATACAAAGGTTAGAGCTGTTCATGCTTTTACCAAATATGGTCATACCAGTGAAGAACAGAGGATGATATTTAGTATCCAATGAGCTTGAACACCTATGATTAAAACTATTTTGGAAAATTAAAATTGTTTCTCAAAGATTTATTCAAATCAAAGTGAAAAAAAAGAAAAAAACATAATCGACAAAATATTCTGTATGAAATAATTTTCAAATTTATGATTGCAAAACAAATTTAAAGACTGGTAATTAAAGAAAAAATGTGATCTTTAAAATAACATAAAACATGATAACATAAAAGTAATTTTATGTAAAAATCTTAAAATAAAAGCAAACATTAAGGACATTTTTATCAGATTTAAAAAGGGTCATGATTCCCCTGTCTCTAAAAAACTCCAAGCATTTAGCATGAATAAGATATGACTCAGAAAATATCAAAGTGAAAACGTGGACTACTGTACTTAATACCTCCTCGCACAAACAGTACCACCATGAGGTGCTGGCTCTCTGTGTGTAGGATGGTGTCACTTTTGTGTGAGGACACACGGAGGTGTTTCATTGAAGAGGAGCACACTAACTGGAATTAAATCTCTGATAAAAAGGGATTCAAAATGTTGTTTTCAAATACTCAAGCCAAACGGACTACCTGCATGAAGACCTCTACCTTGACTCCACCTTCTTGTTATTTAGAAAAAGCACTTTCCCATCTTAATTTAGATATCTCAGAAAGTGAAAGGTGTTTTCCTCTGTCCATTTTTTTACAGTGATATTTTCTGCCCCCACCCTGTGAAACCAGCGTGAAAGATAAAGAAGTTTTTTTACGCCCACTCAGTGAACAAATTCCCCTTTTTTCTGCAGTTGTGGTCTGAACATATTTTGTTATGACATCGCTGCAGGAGCTGTGGGCAGAATGTTTGGGTGCACCTCCCTGAACAAGCTGCCCAGGTGTGGTTCCAGGCCATGGAGGCCACTTCCTCTTTCTGAGTTACTTCTCTCTTCTGATGTCCGGAAGAGAAGTCCTGCAGCCAGACAGCAGAGCGGCAGCCGGAAGCTGGGCTATTTTAGCTTGTTTGTTTGTGCCTCTGTTTTCGTCTGCCTGCATCTCGACTCAGATTTTTCATTTTTTTGGTTGCTTAGAAAATGATGAAATAAGAAAAGTTGTTATTCTGCTGCCTGCCAGGAACTTTATTTTTATGCAACACGACAGAAATATTAGCCAGAGTCTTTTTTTTTGTGTTTTTTTTTTTTTTTTTGGTGAGGAACATGTTAGTGAAGGAAACCTATTAATGGATCGACAAACTAAGAGAAATTATTTAGCCCCTGATGGATTTCTCCATTTGTCAGTTCATCTAAAAAAATTTATATCAACAGTTATGTGAACTTCTTAAACGGCCAGTGTTTACAATAGGATTAGATTATTTTTAAACTGTAAAAAAATGAACTATCTAAAGCAACTTCACTTCATGTGAAAACGTAATTTCCTCTTAAATCTGACAGCTGTCCTCGTCTTTAACATAAGTCTTTAGCATCACTATTGAAGAGTATGGTTTTATTTATTTTTTTATTCTGACACTTGTATCTGTCCTTGTTCTGCATATCAACCAGATTAGCTCTGATTTTGTTTAGGCCGGTCCCGGATCTTTTGTGATCTCCTGGATGAGACCTTCATGTTATTAGTAGGGCTTGGCAATTAATTGCATTTGCACTATAACCGCATTTTCACAAAACACAATTCTCAAATCGCAGAGGCACTGATTTTTAATCACAATATATTTATCATGAGAAAGACACAAAATTTCTCCCTGCAGCCCTTTAGATGGTGGCAAAATGCTTTAAGTTGGTTTGTCGGCAAATAGAAAAGTAGAGAAAATTGCAGCAAGCACGCAGATCCATGTATGCAAGTCGAAGTAAACACTTTTTCACTCGATGAGGCATCTACAAGCTTGGGGTTAGTGCAAAGAAAAATCGAAATAAAATTGCAATTTGGTTACAAATAATTGCATGCAATTATTGGAATTTCGATTTTTGGCAAATACGTTCAGCCCTAGTTACTAGGAGTAATTTTAGTCTGCCTGACAATGCTGGATATGCTTACTACAATTCCTTATTTCCTCAGTTTGTAAATGTAGTCTGTGGTTCTCTGGAATTTTAAACACATAGAAAAGACTGAGTGACCTTTTCCAGACTGATATTTATATCATTGACTCAATCAATCAAAATTTATTTAAGACACAAAAATGGTCCATAGTAAAATGAAAGAAAAGGAAACACATACAAATAAATAAAAGCCTCTAAAGGTCACAGAGCTTGATAATATACACTCAGTCATCAACAAATGGTGATGTCAGTGATTCCAAAATCTCAATGTAAATCTGAATGTCCTCAGTGCAGGTTTTACTACAATGGCAACTATGCCATTACATGACACAGAATATCTATACATATGAGGACCTGTGGGTCCACCAACACTTGCAAACAGGCGGCTACAGTAGCACTGCTCTATCTAGGTAGTTTTGTGCAGTAGCCTCATCACTGTAGGCTACATGAAGTTTGTGCATGCTGCCTCTTTTGTATTGTTGCCATAGATTTGTACATTGGAATACAGAAGACTTTAAAAGAAGGTACTTTATTGTGGGGGAACACATATAAAATTTTCTGACCAGCATGTTACTTTATTCATACATCATACAACACTGCCTGACAGATCATCATTTATGTGGCGTCCCAAAGACTTAACCTCATTACATATCTTTGGAACAGCACAATAGAAGAGGAATATAGGATTTATCTGATGTTTATTTTCCTTGCTTCTAACAACCATGATGTTGCTCTTCTTGGGATTATACACTATGTTAATGCTGGATTTGTTAATATAGATGTTAAAGAGGTAAACAAGGACTTTTATTCTCCTCTGTTTCTTTAAAAGGAAGGGGGTGCATTATGTGTTGGTTTTTATTTATTTGTTTTTTGTAATACTGACTCCTGTAATCAGAAATTTGTTAAATTTAATTGATTTCTTGGATTAATAAATCAGGCTGGAATTAAGCTCCAATAATGTTGTTCATTACAGTAAGATAACGATATAACAATGGGACCAATTAATGTTTAACATGGGGGGAGGTTGGTTTGGATAAGATGTTCCCACTGATGGACTGCGAAAACGATCTACAAATAAGGCAAGGCAAGGCAAGGCAGATTTATTTGTATAGCACATTTCAACAACAGGGCAATTCAAAGTGCTTTACATAAAATCAGTTAAAAGATAAATAAAACACAGAAGAAACAGTTCAAAATAAAAACAAAATAAAACACAAGAATAAAAATTACAGTGCAGTATAAGAGATTAAACAGTAAAGAAATGAACGTCATTTAGAGAAAGGCAACATCAAAAAGAAAGGTCTTCAGCATTGATTTAAAAGAACTGAGAGTAGCAGCGGGCCTGCATGTTTCTGGGAGTTTATTCCAGATGTGAGGACCATAGAAACTGAAAGCTGCTTCCCCCTGTTTAGTTCTGACCCTAGGAACAGAAAGTAAACCTGTCCCAGATGACCTTAGAGGTCTGGGGGGGGGTTATAGTGTACTAGCAGGTCAGAAATGTATTTTGGCCCTAAACAAATAAGTAAAACATGTCTTAAATTAAGTGTATTTACCATAATCTGAACAGGTAAAAAATATGATCTGCCAATGGAAGGAGTATTTTTACTCTTAAAATAAGCTAATTAGATCATACGCACTCAAAAAAAAGAGTATGCAATCGTTTTTTTTTTCTTTTTTCAGAAGTAAATTGTCTTGTTCCGTTGGCAAAGTGTGTCACTTACCTCCTCAATTCACAACAAAAAGCACTCCTTTTAAGATAAAGGTGACTTATTTAGATGTCAGTTTTGTTGCAGTGTACAATTATCTTTATGAAAAGGCTTCTGTGTTTAAGGTAACTTTGTTTGAGCTCAAAATTTAAGCAATAAAGCAAAAAATGAACAAATATGTAAAGAACAATTTTCCCTTAAAAGGTTTTATTCATTTGTAAAAAGAAAAAAAAAAAAACGATTTGAATACTGCTTTGTTTTTGCAGTTTGTTTTAACAGTGAAATCCAACCACCACTGCTGCTCTTTTCCAGGACTGTCCCATTGCCTGGGTGAACACCATGGTGTTTGACTACAAGGACCAGCTGAAGACCGGGGAGTTCCTCTTATCCATGTGGCCATCTGTACCAGGTACTTCCTGCCTAATCTTGCATTTCCGTCTCACTAAAAACGGCCTGACGTGTTCACAGCATCTTTTGCAAACACCTGGGTAAGAAATGATGCCATCAGAAATACCCAGCGTGGGGAGTAGTAGAAACTGAACCACACATATTGGTCCACACACCCTCTCTGGCTGGATGCAGCTGTTGATTGTTTGTCTCAGAAGCATGTTAGTAAAGTAAAGCTGTTTAATATGTATTCAACCCTTTTTATGTTAAAGCTAAAATAGAAAAATTGTAACGTCACCTCAATCAGAGCTCAGAAATATTTATTTTATATTTTCTTTCACCACAGATGACAAAAGTGACCTGTTGAACCCAATGGGAACAGTCGAGAAGAACCCCAATGTAGACAGCGCTGCTGGGCTCCTCATTCGCTTCCCAAACATCCGGCCTCACCCGCTCTATTACCCTCCACTTGACAAGGTATCTTATCCTTAATCTATATGTACAACCTTAACCTTTTCTAAATACATTTTCTCAGAATAAAATAATAAATAAAAAAATTATAATGGAAATGAAACTCTTGAAAATAAATATTTAAGTAAAAACGATACTCTTGTAAATAACTTGTTAAAATCTTTTTTTCCCTTACCTTTTTCAGATTATCAATCCAGAAAGGAACGGCGAAACAGTTTTCCCCCCTAAAGATGAGGTAAGATAATAAAATCAGAAAGCGTTTCTAAAACCTGAACACTGCGTTTCTTACTGAAGACTGATTTTCATGTTTTTTGTTGTTTTTTTTTGTCGTTTTTTAGTACTTAAGACTAAAAGAAATTATGGACAACAAAAATTACACTGAGTTTTTTGAGGATGAGAAAGAGCTCATGTGGAAGCTGCGTGCAGAGGTCCGTGACTATTTCCCCGAGTGCTTGTCCAAGCTGCTCCTCATCACGAAGTGGAACAAGCGTGAGGACGTAGTTCAGGTATGGAGATAATTAGCTGAGTTTTTGAATTGAGCTTTTTGGTCTTTCAGCTCATAGCTCACACATACTGCATTACTTGAAACGTCATGTTCCCCTCTCTTTCCCATTATGAGGATAAGCAGAAAAACACCTTTGGCAAATATTGTTTATTATGGCTTTTAGTTTCAAATCAACCAGAATATCTTGTTCTTTTATTTATTTTTTTGGCATCGAAGACTTCTAAGGAAAATGCCTTTCTTTAACACATATACCGGTATTTTTGTTTTGCTTTTAGATTTGTTATACATAAATGTAAGCTTTGCCATTTTCTTTTACGTTTATCATCTTAGATGTAATATTTAGGATTTTATAAAACAAGAGGTGAACGTTTTCCTATTTCTGAAGCAGACCTATATATATTTCTTGCACGTAGATCTAACTGAAAGCAAAATCCAACAATCAAGCAGCCAAATTTCTGAATGGGCCAATTTTAAGTTAATCGGTTGAACACTGAAAAATCAGACTTTTTTTTACTTATTAAATGAATCAAAATGACTAAATCCTGTGAATATTGCTCAATAAAACTTAAAACAGTTGTACATTTTCAGATAAGCTGTTTCTTAAAATCTATGAATTTATGAAGGGTCTGATCAAAATGAGCGACACATACGTAAATGCGGATGATCTTGGGTTTCCCATAAGAATCCAAAAATGCAGCATCTGTGAAGGAACCTGTGGTACATGTTACGTACTTGTCTTTCACTTCTAAAAAGGGGGAATCAGATCTCATAGAAAACCAGAAACTGGTATTTGCCCGGAATATACGGTTTGAAGTATTATTGAGATTCAAAAATCCAATTAGTAGCAGTTTATTAGTAAAGTCAGAGTAAGGATCAGAATGCCTATCCCGTGGTGGTCCTAATTGAAATTGAAAAGGTTCATTTTGTTTTTGTTAGATGGTGGGTTTACTGAAAAGCTGGCCTGAACTTCCTGCCATTCATGCCTTGGAGCTGTTGGACTACAGCTTTCCGGACCCAGCAGTACGGTCCTTCACCATCAGATGCCTCAAGAAGCTCAGGTACATAAAGAATTTGTCTTCCAAGGGGAAAGAAAGCCTTTAAATGCATATTTTTGCTGATCAGCACAAGTTAAATTCTCTTTCCTTCCACAGCGATGATGAGCTGTTACAGTATTTGATCCAGCTGGTCCAGGTGCTGAAATATGAGTCCTACCTGGACTGTGATCTCGCCACCTTCCTGCTGGAAAGGGCGCTGTCCAACAGGAGGATAGGACACTTTCTGTTTTGGCATCTTAAGTGAGAAACAATTTGAACTAATGACAGCATTTTAAAATCAACTTCATGTGCTCAACCTTTTTTTTTTTTCTTTCTGACATTTCTGGATTTGTTGTAGATCTGAGATCCATGTGGCATCGGTGAGTTTACGTTTTGGTCTGATTCTGGAAGCATACTGCAGGGGAAACATCCACCACATCAAGCTTTTATCCAAACAGGTAACAGCCTTGTTTATTATTTCCGTGTTTTGATTCTATAATAAATGTGTTTGCTGCTCTAAAGCTCAATTTGTTCCATACAGAACGAGGCTCTGGGTAAAATGAAGGCCCTGAGCGACATCGTCAAGACGGCCCAGAAAATGACCGTGGACGACTTGAAGCTGTGCATCAGACAGGAGTCATACATGGAGGCGCTGTCTGACCTGCTGTCGCCGCTCAACCCCAGCGTCATCCTGTTTGCGATCTGGTTAGCATTATACACAGAAACAGCAGATTTTGTCCAATGACAATATTTTTTTTGTCTCTCTTTTTATAAATGGAACAGAAACAAACCCAAAATGTAACATTAATACACATCAGGCAATGCTTTCCCTTTTGTTAACTCTTTCTAAAATCCTAAGATTTTTGTTTTTTTTATTCTTGATTTTATCATTTCTACAGCATTATTGTTATATTTGACTAGAAATATTAATTAGATATTGAAAGTAACAACTTTAACTTTAAAATTGAAACAAGAAAAAAGAATCTGAATTTTGCGTACCATGAGATCTCTTTAAACGGTGACATGTTTCATAATAGTTTAATTTTTTCACAGTGCTGATAAGTGTCGATTTATGGACTCGAAGATGAAGCCTCTCTGGCTGATGTACAAGAACCCTTTGGAACAAGCAGACATGGTGGGCATCATCTTCAAAAGTGGAGACGGTGAGAAACACAACAAACCAACATAAAAACCTCAAACCTTGTTGCAAAAGAACGAAAACTCATTTAGGTTAAGCAGAAGGTACTAATTAAAAGTCTGCTATATCATGTCCAACCTTTGAATATGTTTAGTTCTGAATTTGATGTCACAGTTTATAACCTGGAAAATAAAGCGATAAAAAAACTAATTGCATTACTTACATTAAACGTTTCTAAACTTTATAATGATACAACCAGAAGCGTTATGATCTTTTTATATTGACTTAATGTGGCAGACAGCAGTGCAGAATTGCAGACTGGAAGGAAAATGCTTGTTGTTTTTAAGAATTTTAACCCAAACAAATCTGAGCAGTGTGCTGTTCATTTGAGTTTAGATGCCCCATTATCATTGGTACCATTTAATGAAATCCAGTGCAAATGATGGCAAATGGAAGTCAATATAAAATCTAAAATAGGAGGGTTACGACTCCTCTGAAAATCAATCAAGATGTGTTTGCCCACCTTTAAAATCACATGCTGGTAAATGGGAAGAATCATCTGAAAAGCAAGTCAAGAGGCCCAGGGTAACCCAGGAGGAGCTGCAGATAGGAGAACCTGTCAAAACAAATATTTTAAATTTTGTACAAAATAAAGACAAACCCAAAATAATCTGTGGGAGCTGAATATAGATGCAGAATTAACAGTTCTATCCATACAGAGATTACAATAGGCTGCCTATTCTAATGATTCCTATTCTAATGGTCATCAACTTTGTCCCTTTCTTTTCACAGTTATGTCCTACTTTGTGTTGGTTAGGCTTCCAGTTTGAATATGGCTAAAATGTGTAGCATTCTTATGGTGCCAACACCTTTTCCCTGTTAGTTTTAGAATAAGGTTTATTTTTCCCGCTTTTATTTTATTTTACTAGATCTGCGGCAGGACATGTTAACCCTGCAGATGATCCGACTCATGGAGAATCTCTGGAAGAAAGAGAATCTGGATCTCAGGTGGGATCAAATTATCTTGTTGTTTTTGATTATTTCAAAACAAAAAAAAGGCTTTAACAAAATCCCACTGACTGAAACATGGACTTTCAGGATGATCCCGTACAGCTGCCTGTCCACCGGAAACAAAACGGGACTCATCGAGATAGTGAAGAACTCCGACACGATTGCCAACATCCAGAGGAACAGCAGCAACAGCGCGGCCACTGCTGCCTTTAACAAGGATGCCTTGCTGAATTGGCTGAAATCCAAGAACCCAGGGTGAGTCGTTTCAACTTTAACCCAAAAACAACGATCTAAATACTATTTCTAAACTAAGCAGAAACAGTATTATTCCATCTGGAAGTCATAATTTCCATTTATTCCAAACATTTCTCAGTTGGTGCCTTTCGTTTGCCCTGAAGGATTAATTGAAGTGTCTCAGAAACCCCTCAGGATCAGTTGGTTTGCTTTATTTTAACTATGCTAATTTTTTACCAAAAAGTGGCCCCAGTTCAACAAAAGGACGTCCCAAGTGTTCCCAGGAGAACCCCGTCATTTATTTCACATGTTGAAAATCTGAAAAAAGCTCATGCCATCTTTTTCATCAGCTGTAGCGTGTTCACTACAACTTAAAGAGGCAGGCGCAGTATTATCCTTTTTGGATGTCTTCATCATTTAAAACTAGACGAGTGATTAAAAATGTAAATGTTTTCAAAAAACATTTTTAAAAAAATTAATTTCAGCACAAAAAAACACTAATATGATTTACTGTGAGCTGGTTTACAGCTGACTGAAATTTGCTACAAATGTCCTCCTCATAAAATATGTTTGACGCTTGCCTTGTTATAATTAATGTGTTGATCTAATATTAACATCAATCAGACCAAATCTTGTGCACTTTTATTTTTCTCATGATGAATTTGTGTTTTAATTACCTTTATTTGCTGCAGCACTGGAACATTACAGCATCTCAAATATAAGAAGAAATAAATGCATCAAACTAAAATACTAAATAAAAAAAAATAAATACATAAAAATCCTCAAAGAAATAAAAAATCAAATAATCAGATCTTTAAGAGTTCAAGCATAGAAACCAACATGTGTTGCTACATCAGAGAGTTTCCTTGTTACACACAGCGGAAAATGAATATGTACATTTTTAGCCGTAATTGGATTATTTTTTACTCTGATTACTGACAATATGAAACAGCTGCTCTGAATTTTAATGCCTTCTCTTTCTGAAAATTGCCCCGAAAGTCTGGTTTCTCCTCATTGAATCTGTGTGGGGCGAAAAGGAACATCGGATTCAGATTCAGTGGGTTCTTGGTAGGGATAAAAAAAAGAGAACCAATTTAAGCAGATTTACACACACACACACACAGATATATATATATATATATATATATAAATAACTCTGCCTCACCCTCTGCTGGCGGTCTCCCCTTTTTTTTCCTCCAAGCTCAGGTCCTCTACCAGAGGCCTGGGAGCTTGAGTTGAAGTTTGGGGGTCAGTGCCCCGTGTGCCCCAATGACCACAGGTACCACATGCACGTGGGCGCCATTTTGAGTCGTTGCAATGAAATTTCAGCAAAATGGACTAGCCTGCCGCATCATTTTTTCACTTCAATTTTTGGGGTGTCTTTGAATTGTGCCCTCTGTAGGTTGATCATTTTCATTTCCATCAAATGATGTGGCATCCTTATGTTCCTAACACATCACTCAGTCCATATCAGTATAAATAAACACCATGATTTTTTTAGCTTCAGCACACACAGGTCCCAGTTAATGGCCATTTACATTTTGGGGGGAAAATGTCAGGTTAGCCAAAACAAAAGTTCATATGTATAACTATTAATTGATTTTTCCTAATTTTGTTTTTTTAAATCTTTATTGAAATGATACATTGAACCAATAGCTGGAACCAGAGCTGATCTAGGTGTCTATAGAAAGACTCTGGAACGTGAAGAGTGTCTTGTTTTGATCAGTATGATTGTTTCATTATAGCAACACAGTAACAAAGAATGCTGGCCATCAATTTGCTTGTCTAACACACCCCCACACCCCCACCCCCTCCTTCCTCCAAACAGTTCTTGGGCTAACCAAAGCAGACAAAGTTCTCATAGCTGCTCTGTCAGGAAATCTTTCAGTTCTTATAACCCGTAGTGAGGTATCCATCTTTGCTTGTACTTCCCAGTTTCAATTCTGCTTTCTGGCTCTCAACGCCAATTAATGAAATATCTTTGCCTGACTAAAATATTCAATTCATGTCATTGACCTCTGAGTAGCTGCTGCGGTTGGGCTGGGGGATGCAGTGTGTGGATTTGTGCTGATCCTGTGTGGTCTGTGCTGCTGATTTCCTGAGCTGGACTTTTAGTACTGCAGCAGGATGGGACAAAGTGTGCAGGCAACTCCTGGAACAATAAACTAGAGTAGATTTTTATTTGGTGCCAGACCGTCTGAAGGTCTCATATTCTCTAAAAGCTCCTTGAGGAAAGAGGACTGTTGCACGAAATGAAAAAAGGCTTTGTACGTCACTTGGCAGCACAGGCCAAGCTGACAAAACAGAAAGGTAATATTTTTGAAATGCTGCAGAGCCTAAAGCAGTGCAGGGAAAATTAGTAAAAGCTTAACACAGTGGACCCCATGCATGTCTAGACTGAAAGGATGTGACGGTCAATCATTAATCTGCCATAGGATCTCCTCTGTGAATATTTCCTGCAATATGCAACAGCAGGAAAAAATTGGCAGCCTCAGGGCTGTCTGTGTGTTTATAAATGATGATAAGGAAATGTGCTGTAAGAATGAAAAATGCTAAAGCTATGCTTCCTTGTTTTTCTTACTTTATGTTCCATCAGGGACAAACTTGATCAGGCAATAGAGGAATTCACGCTCTCCTGTGCTGGCTACTGTGTAGCTACTTACGTGCTGGGGATCGGTGACCGCCACAACGACAACATCATGATCCGGGAAACTGGACAGGTTCGGTTCAAAATATTCACATTCGATAATAGGATTTTTCTTTTTTTCTGTGCATATTCTACAAGTACAGAGACAGTTGTTATTTTACTGAAGGTGGAAAAAAAATTGACTTTCCAAGTGTGAAATATTGCAGAGTAGTAGCCACACCCGCTTCAATTTCCCTACAGCTACACAAAACTTATGAGAAAAAAGTTCTGCTCCATGATGAGTCAAACCAGGGCTGCAGAAACAGAATGACTGATTTTTTCTGTCACTTAATCCTAATAAGCACAATGAAAAGCCTAGCTACCTACAGTAGGTGGGACTTCAAAGTAAGATGTTCATTTGGTTCTTTGCATCATATATTTTTCTAACAAACGCACTTATCTTTGATGTTTAGCTGTTTCACATTGATTTCGGACACTTCCTGGGAAACTTCAAGAGGAAACTTGGGATCAACAGGGAGCGTGTGCCTTTTATCCTGACTTACGACTTTGTCCATGTGATCCAGCAAGGAAAGACGAACAACAGTGAGAAGTTTGAAAGGTATAACGATGTATGATACATTGGTATTGGGTGTTTGGGTGGAATGGGTTGGATGCTTAAAGCTGATGCCTACTGTCATATCTTTTTTTTGGTCAGGTTTAGGGAATACTGTGAGCAGGCCTACAAGATCCTGTGTCGAAATGGGACGCTGTTTGTCAACTTATTTGCAATGATGAAGGCAGCGGGGCTTCCTGAGCTCACCTCCTCCAAAGATATCCAGTATTTAAAGGTACTAAACGTCAATCATTTGGCAAGAGACAGTGTTAGATTCAGAGTGATATCCTTCACCAAAAATACCAAAGTTTTTCCCATGTGTCAGATATATGCAACTCCTGCTGTTTGAAACCCTTCCAGCAGGTCTTCCCTTCTATCTGGTCTCATCACTGTAATTTCAGGCCACTGGTTCCACAAAGTCTTTGAACCTGGCTTTTAATGACAGACGAAGCAGATATATTTCTTTGTGTTTTATTCACCGTAATGTTGCTGCTTACATTAATGATGAAAATCTTGTTAATGTTGTTTTTTTTCTTTTGGTTCTTGCTTTCAACAGGATTCCTTGGCTCTGGGTAAATCCGAGGACGAAGCGCTGAAGAGTTTCAAGGTGAAGTTCAACGAAGCTTTGCGTGAGAGCTGGAAGACGAAAGTCAACTGGATGATGCACTCATTGGCCAAAGATAACAGACCATAAAGAGCACTGCAGTGGTGAAAAAAATGCCAAGAATAATGACTTTTAACTTATAGACTGAAGAAAATAGGAAATATCTTTATCTATATGACATGGCATTTAAACACAGCTGTCAGCAAATGTTTACAGGCCAGTGGCTATGAAACAACTAAACAGAGGCATCCAAAGACACTGAGTCATTACAACACAGGCATTTTCGAAGCAAAGGACATTCATTCCTTTTAACTTTATTTTCATCTGCAAAGGAACTGTCTTTGCCAACCCAGACCATAAATATAACCTGGATACAGTGGAGGTTGCTACTTGAAAACCATCAGTTCTTGCAAAGTGCAGTGGAAACAGAAAGTTCATGTCCTGATTGCATTACTCAGCAGAGAGCGAGCTGCAGGCAGCCTGCGCCGTGACTTTAGATATCGCTCAGTCACCTTCAAGCAACTCATGGCGATGACTCTGCCACTTATTTGAACTGCCTTTCTCCAACAGTGCTGTGTATTTTTATATTGTGCTATATTTAATTTTATTGCTGTAGAGAACTTGTAAATTCATAATGTGTATTTTAAATTAATATTCCGTCAGCGTGTCATTTGGCCATGAAGCTTATGGAGTGCCAGTACACATGAAGCATTGTTCAGAAACTTGAGATTTTGGTTTTAATGAACACGCCAGAACATTTGTTGCCTTGAAGAACTTTGCTATAGAGCAATTTTGCATTAAAGCTTTTAATGCTATTGTTAATCTGTTTTTTTTTTCTGAAAAGAAAGGATCAGTTTATGTGTGAGTATGATGCAGGAGGCGGTAACGTGTTGCTTTGCACAAATACAGGAAACGGCATTGCATCTACCTACGTACAACTCTAAATTTACCCATCTGATTGGTGTAAAGCGTAAGAGTTGCTTGTGGAAAGAAACACAGACTCATTGTTTACCTCATTTTTCTTCCTGCAAAACTAAGCAACTAATGTCCTTACTCATGTGTTTTAATGAACCGTCCTAAAAAGGTTGTTTCTTGTGAAACTTGGATGGATTCAGTTTTAAATGCCTGAACTCAGCTCTTAAGGACACATATCACGGCAGCTGGAGAAAGGAAACTTGAGATGCTGTAAAGCAGTGATATTCTGTGATATTCTATGAAGAAAGTAAAAGCTGAAAGCTTGGTACTTGAGGCAATCGGTGGATACAGAAAAGCCATTCACTCGTGGATGTACTACCCGTACTGTGATGTTGGTCACACTGTTAATATCAGAGGTCAGTGCAGATGATGTGCACTCTCCTATAGTGTAGACTGGTTTTATATGGATGTGTGTGTGTTTATTTTAATGTTTCGGTTTTGCACTTCCACTGCAGTCCTAGCCAAATGTGCTAGGTAACATGGACATAGATTCATGTTTTTAGGGTCAATCCATGTCATAACAAAATCATTGCAGCACAAAATGTTGTTTTATTCATTTTAAGTGAGACTGTGTACTGTTTGCCTTTATCTCTAGGTGTTTTTTTAAATATTATTACTTTACACCCTGGTTCCCCACTGTATGTCCTGAAAGGACTGCGGCCTTTTTTTTGTAAAGAGTTCTTGTTAAATAGCCACTTCATATTATCAGTCTCTGTGCAATGATGACAGTAAGAGGTACAATTGTATTTTGGAGATTTTACGGCACTGAGGCGACATTACTCCTTATTCTTGTCCTTTAAAATGGGCTTCACTAACTACTGTTTATTTTTAAGCAATACAAGTGGAAATTGGTTACAGTGTCTCTAAATGTTTGGTATTATGCTGTTGCTTTTAAGCTTGATTGTAATTATTTTAAATGTTGGGATATGGTACAACTCCTTTAAAGTCCAGGCCAGATCTTCAGTTTGCAGCTAAAGCGAATAAATTATCCTCTGAAAATAAATTTGCATCTTGTTTTTACTTTTGCCACAGTCGCTTTTGGGATCGACTTAATTCTGAATTAAAAGCCTGCAACTACAAAGCCTGTTAGGGCTCGATGTTCACACTGCAGGCATTAATTGCTGATTTTACTTTTTTCTTTTTCCTTTTTGTGAAATCTGATTCTGATTTGCATGATTGTTCACATTTCCAAATATATGTGACTTTTAAATGATCTGTGTGAACTGCATTCATACAACTTAAGCGTCCCACATCCTCTGCAAAGACGCAATGATGTCACAAGCAGCGAGCTTGCTCTGCGTTTATGGAAGTAAACATGGATGGTAGTATTGGACCACATCGAGTCATCTTTCATCTCTTTTCCTATGGAGCCAGTGCATTAACAAAGCAATCAATGACCACACAAAACAATCAGAATCAAACATTAATGCCTGCAGTGTGAACGTAGTCTGCCTGACCTTGGTGTTCTTTGCTCAATACCTTTGTCAGTATTTCTCACAGGCTTTTTGATTTTTTTTAAAAATACCATGTTTTGTAAAGCTGTGTTATTTCTGTTTCAGATCATTTAAGTAAACATTTCCCAGAGATGCACTTGAACTTGTAATGACATCTAAAAGAATCCACCTTTCAAGAAATTAAAACATCGATTCTGTGAATCTGATATATCTGTCTTGCGTTATTTAGGTTGTAAAAATGAAAGGAATTGCTTTAAAAAGGAAGAAATTGCTATTTCTTTACAGAAAATTAAATGATTAAAGGAAATTACGAATTGTAATAATCTTCCCAATATTTGGGTTTTCATTTATTATTCAAGTGCCTAAATATGGTATCTTTAAATGTGGATATGACCCTAATAAAGGATCCACTTATTGAGATTTTAAAAGTTAAGACAAAATATTAATATTTGAAATCTTTCAAGCTTTAATGTTGTAGAAGTTTTTCACATACCTTTTTTTTATCCGGAAAAATCTGTTAGGGAAAAACTGTTATTTTTCAAAGTTTAAATATCTACCTTTATATATATGCATGCCCAATAAAACATACTTTGTTCAAACTTAACCTTTATTCACTTTGAATAAAAGGAAAGGATTCGTTTGTGGAAATTGTGTTTTTCTAGGGAATGTATTTTAAAAAAACTGCATAAAAAAAAAAATTGTAATCACTGAGAAACGTTTAGATCTCATTTTGATGAGTAAAAGGTCAACCAGAGCCACATATATTTGATTAAACCACGGCAGAGCTAGATGGGGGGCCAGGGGTGGTCATGGCCCCCCTTAGCCAATCATTGGCCACCCTTGAGGCCACCCCTACCATTTTTTCCCTTCTAATACAGATGTTGGCAGCAGTAACACTCTCAAGCAGAATATTCAAAACATTTAAATTTTTCATCCATTAACAATAACTTGACAACAAAAACTCTGTTGTTAATTATGCACATCAATGTACTCATGTTAAAGACGATAAGTACAGAATTCATGCTCTTTTCAGAACTAGATTTTGTGTTATATGGGGTAAAGAGAAAATTATGTGTCTCTGCAAATCATCTAGGAGTCTTCAGTGAAATCATAGATAAATAACTATTTTACTAAAAACATATTAAATAATCAATTTATGTAGATATTAGTGCTTGTAAATGTAAATTTTATGCATAATGAATATTGATTTAAGTAGGTAAGTAATGACAATGGAAAAGATTTCACCACAGAACTCTAACCTGAAAGAATTGTTTCCACTATACCTTTAATCTAGAAAGCAAGGATGTTGAAATATATGCGTCTATTTGTTAGGAGAGGGTGTGGGGATGTATAGTCAGTCTTTATTTAGCGAATATGGATGTTGTGCTCGTTAAATTTCCTGTTGGAACAGTGTAGATTGACCCTGAGGTTCTGGCACCTATCCACTTTCGGCCACCCCTCAGCGTACATTGGTTAATGCCTGGCCACCCCTATAAAATTTTTCTAGCAATGCTTCTGTGATTAAATTCTAATGAAACACAGCTTATATATATATATTTTTTTTTAATAAATATCTGAACTAGGAAATCAATTGTCATTTAAAACAGCTGATAGTTTATCAGTATATTTAGCTTTAAAAATGTGGAAGAACACGAAATGTTCTGTAAAGATAAACAATGGATATTATTTGATAAAAAAGGAACGTCATTTGTAAACTAGTAACAAGAAAAGTAGATCTTTCTGATTTTTTTTTATGATTTTCCGAAAATTCAGATATTCTTTAAAAACTCAAACTTGTATTTTAAAACATTTGTTGCTTCCTTATACAATTTTAGACCGCTATTAGGAGCCATTAGAGAGGTTGCAAAGGACCGCTTCAGGCTCCAGAGTAAGGAAGGAAATCGTTAACATATTTCAAATGAAAAAGCATTTTCAGAAATGCCTTTTCATTTCAAGAATGTGGCTGCATTGTTTGACTCATAAATTAAATTAGTAAACAATAATCCTGTTTGCATTTTCATTTTCTTATTTAACAATGTTCATCCTTTTACTTAATTAAAATGAAAAAGAAAAAGACATTTGAGATTTATTTTTCAAAATACATACCAAAACCATACCAGCAAATACATACCAAAATTCAATTTCAAATGTAAAATTTGAAAATGAAAAAGCCTTTCCAGAAAAGCTATTTCATTTTAAGAATGTGGCTGCATTACTTGACTCATAAATATGATTAGTAATCAATCATCCTATTTGCATTTTAATTTTCTTCTTCAAGACTGCTCATCCTTTTACTTAATTAAAATGAAAAAGAATAAGACATTTGAGATTTATTTTTCAAAATGTACCGCAGCAAATATATACCAAAATTTAATTTGAAATGTAAAATTTGGAAATTTGGAATTTCCAGAAATATGGTAACGATTTGCTTCCATACCAGAGCGGTAGGTTCTGACGTGTGGTTGGTAGCGCCCCAAGCGGAATCCAGCGTTAGCGCAGGTCCAATTGCTGGTTGATTCAGTCCTCCGTAGCTCTGCCGACTGGAGGGATGTGACCCCGGAAAGGGACGCCCTGCTCATAATATAACAGCCCATTCAAACAGATTACACTCGAAATTAAAGCTGGACCAGGAGGGGTAAGCACACATACGCCGTTTTCTTGACGGGTCTTCGAATGTCAGAGGGTTTATTTTTCCGGCTGAACTGCGGCACCTGGATGCAGTTTACAGCCGATAGAACTTAGCCTCATTCAGGCTTTTGTCTGAGGCATGCTAGGCGAGCTAGCTCTGCTGGTTAGCTCCGCAGCTCGGCTCTCGTTCCCTCCGAAATCAAATGTCACCTCGTATTAAACCTTAGAGCACTTACAGCTGGTTCGGGTTACTGCATATATATGCCAAAACGAAGGATGTAACTCTAAAAACCGTTGGGAGGAAACAGGAATGGCTTGGCTGCTTTGCTAAAGATGCTACAGTTTAAACTGCGTCTCGCTACATGACAAGAACCGTTAACCCATTTCTGATTATTACCGACAATTCATGTTTCATACAGCAAAGAACATACCAGCAAAGAACAAGACAAAGTCAAATTTAATTAAATTACTCATAATTTCAACTTAACGTTATAACTAATGCATGTATGTTTTTATATTGCATGGCTGGAAATCTACAATATTGTCAGAATATTTTCTAAATATCTTGATGTATTTTTTGTTTATTCTTAAGTTAGCTCTAGAAATACCTCTTCCTACTTTCTATTTATAATCCAGCCATATATCCATTGTGCCACCCTGCCTTTTACAGTGTCTGCTGCCCCCCACGCCCAGTATCTGACAGCCCTCTTGGTGGCAAAGCTGGCTCCCTGTTGGCAGCAGGACATTGATGAGTGCTGCAGCCAGCAGGTGTCAGGCCTTGCTCATGGGCAAAACCCCCCACCTCCCCCCAGAACCCCCCTGGCAACTGGCACACCTTGTCATCTACCACAGCATGTTAAGCCTCTCTTAGTTTGCACATTCTCTTAGCTGTTTGGATTTTAGGAGGAAGATAAGGACCACTTCTTTACGCTCCCTGAGGGGAGTTGATCAGCTGCCTGCATGCAGTAGATACCAGGAGGGGGAAGATGGGTTCATCTTGCAATCACTTACTGGTGTCTTTGGTCTTAGCCTTGTTACCCATTCAGCATTGACCTGGTCGAGAACAACACTAGGCTCTCATCATATCCCGTTTGACATATTCACACCTAATGGACAGGTTTTAATCCTTTAAATTTCTTTAGAATATTTTGTATAACTTTAATCAATCTTTTTCCTTTTTTCCCCTCATTTCCAGTTATTGTTTCTTTGTCTCTTACAGCCTCCTATGTTATTATTATAGTTCCAGCAACGTAAAACATAAGTAGCCGTTTGTAATCAGGATTGTATGCCTCTCTTTGATGATGAGGCTTTTGAAAATCCTGCTGCCACCGCCCCAAGGGACCAGCTTAAGGCTGCAGCTTCTACTTTTTGAGGGACTCTAAGGAGTGAGCATAGCTGCCCTATGATCATACACCAGATTAGATGCTTTTTTTTGTTTTGTTCTTTTTTTTTTAACCAAAGGGTTTCTATGTAGCTTTGAAAAAATATGAAATTGTCCATTTTAATTTTGTTTTCAGGTATGAATAAGTATGGATAGAGAAACTGAATTATGGGGGGGGGAAATCCATCCTTCTTTCCCCCAGCTCAGTGAGACTTATGAAAATTTGGACATCTTTTCAACTATTTTATTTTATCTGTGCATCTTTTCAAGCGCCTATCCAATAATTTTTTTTAATTGTTTTTTTTCTCAGGTTTCCATATAGCTGAACTTTGTGAATCTATCCATCAATTTTTCTTTTTATCTACATCTTGATTCTGACCTCAATAGAAATTGTCATGCGTTCATAGTAAGTTCTTACTTTGGAATTTGGTTGCTCTAGCCTTACCTGCTGCTATTGAAAATACCTGAGGGTTTAGCTAAAATAGTGTGAAATGTTGTCAGCCCATTTTAGTGGACTCATTGGACTCGTTTTAGTGGAGGTTTTGAAAATGACAAATCACAACCTAGAAACCCTGCCATGAAGTAAGTTTGTTTAGTTTTCCCGGATTGTCTGAGTCACACAATGACTACAAAACATGACCTACTAATCAATGTATTTTCTAACAATCTAGTTCATCACTATTGTCCCAAATACTGCCACTATTGTTGTAACACCCCCAGATGAGCAGAGATGCGGACAGCCAGCAGGTCCTTAACAAAGCTTTTCTTGCCTGTGTTGTCTTGATTGTCATGCTCGTTGTGTTTGAGGACAAAAACTGCTTCGACCTTGAGGAAGCCTGAGTTTCAGATGCCAGCTTTTAGATTTAATACCCGTGTTATTTTGACTTTATCTGAACCTTCACATGAATGTTTAAATTAAAAGATGCAGTCATGTTGCTTCACGCTTTGCCTGTGTAGCTAATGTGTAATAAGTTAACATGCCAAAGATGTCTGCTCAATGTTTGGGTCTGGAGATTACTGTTAATATGTTTTTGTTGAAAAAGAAGAATCATGGCTATCGTGCAATATTTTTGCCATAAAGTAATAATTTGCACAGAGTGATTATTTCTTGAATTATATGTTGTGGTTTGTAAATATGTTTCGATTTGTGATGAAAAATGTAACAGTTCTGGTGCCTAGTGTTGAAAATATCTGCTTTTGCAGAAGCATGGTCCAAAATACCAAACATAGATAATTTAAAGTAGATCCATTCCTTCTTTCCTTCCTTCACATGCGTCTGTGGACCGATTACTCTCCCTTCTAGTCGTCTTCCTTATTCTGTGAGTTATGATCTTGCAAAGAATCTGTTACCATTTCTTCCTTTTTCCCATTATTGCGCCAGCAGTCGTCACCTTCTCGCTGATGGTCTAGTACTCTATTCCCTCTTGTAGTCTTGTCACTTAGATCCTCTGACGGCTCTTGTCTCTTTCATTGGGGTGCGGGTGGAATGGCAGCATGTATGGACATGGTTGCATCATATTTAAAGAGCTGCAATCAATAGGTTTAGTGATTGTTTGTCATCTGTGGGAGCCAGAATTTTATCTGCTCTAGAAAGAAAGCAATTATTAAAGATATCAGTATTAACAACTTGTCTGAAAGTTGAGGTAATATGGTAAAATAAAATCAATCCAGGCTTTTGGCAGGAGGCCTCATTTAGTCTGCCTTTAGGCGATAACTGCTTGTTTCACGTAATGATGTGAAAACCTGTTTTGTTTTTTGTTTTTTTTGTTTTTTTTATGTATTCTGCATTTCCACCTCTTGAAACATTTAAGGCAGTGATTTTCTTTCTCAAGTAAACAACATTAGTAAGCAAAAAATACTTCTGATGTGCAATGAGGAAGTTTTCAGAAGCAAACACTTTTTTTATAGACTGTATAGATGTTGTATGAGTAGTACTGACCCATTTTCCTCTTGAAACCTCATATTATTTTAACCATACACTAAGGTGAGGCAAATGTATGACAAAATGTCATTAGAGATGCGTGTGTTGTTTCTTTTTGGTGGGGGTGGTCGTGAGTTCAGCTGCTCTGCAGAACCAGGGCAGGCTCATCAGCTGGCAGCCCCACCAGCCTTATGGCCTACTAATGTTTCTCACACATTTGCTCCGGACGTTGGAGCAGCTCATGATTGAATTCAAGTTATTTTTCACTCTCACTTTTTCCTATCTGCTAAAGCCATCAGTCTGTTCGAGTCATATTGCAAGGCTCTCTCTTATGCATGCTGCGGGAAGGTGATTTGTAAACCGGAGGTTGACATCGTACCTGCATCATGCAGCAAGCCAGACTCCCTGGCAGCCTCCGTCCTTCTTCGCCCTTTGTTAATGTGGGGGCATATCACATTGCATAATGTGTGCCCTAAAAGAAAACCCTTGTTGCACTTTGTGGCTTGTCTGGAATCTAAAATGTTCAGGTTTTTCCTTTTTTTAGAAATGGCAATTAATACTTTAGGAGGTGGTGGGTCAGCAGCTCATTGGCTGCTAAACAGAACGGGATCATTTTCCAAAAATCATGTTGCCTTTTTTTTTTTTTTTTGGTCCGTCAAAATCCTTGCAGCTGTTAAGGCAGCCAGTTATTATTATTTAGATTGAATGGTTTCTATTTATATATGAAGTTATAAATTGACCGTCTCGAGAGAACTTTTAGTTACTCAAAGGAACAAATACAACCTGTTAAAAAAAAGTTTATTAGAATTTGTTTTTCATAAAATAAGAAATTGCAATTCTTATCATTGATGATAATTCAAAGAAAATTACACATCTCTTGTTAGGATATCTTAATCTTAACTATAAGTCTCACAAGGATGTTTAGAAGGAAAGCTAGACTATTTTCTCTTAATGCTTGATGCCTCCCAATCATGTAGCCCTGTGGATCATCACTGATCCCTGAGATGGAGTTGTGCTTGAAAGTGTACATTCCCCCCTCCCATCAAAGAAAATTAAACATTTTCACTAATAATTCATATATCACGAAAATGAAAACATAAATAACTACTAATTTACTAAAGGATAATTTAGTAAAATGAAATCTGATTTTTTTATTTTTGTTTAAAATAAATGAAAAAACAAACTGAGACAAATTAAAGCACTTTACTCATGATCAAGGAACCAACATACCTGTCAACAGTTGCAGAGATCTTACTGAAAAAATCCTGAACATTACAGAAAACACCTGATTTCAGTAATTGCCTCAAAATGTTCAACAAAACTTTAGTCCAGAAGCTCCATAAATGCTTGTTTGCTTCTTTTACTTATTAATATATACATATGTATGTGTGCATGTTTCTTTATTCAAAATCAATTTCCTGATTTCTATTGTGTTATAATTTTTATTTACTATTACTTTTGTCAACTGCAATTTAGTTTACCGGCAGCTGATTTGTTTTCTGTCTTTGATGGAAGAGTATGTAAACTTTGGAGCACCACTGTACATGGAGGGCCAAAATGTTCCATAAAATGAATAATTGTTCCAAAAAATATTTAGGTATTATATTTTAGATGGTAAATTACATTAATGCTGATTCAAATCTTACAATAAATACACAAGTAAGTTCAAATTTGTACATTTAAACAATTATGTCCGATTGCATAACGAAAAATACATTGACATAAATAATTAGATGTCAATTTTACAATAATACTATTACTTAATTTATTATTACATTAGCATAATATGTCTTCACTAAATGAAGAAATGTAATTCTTAATTTAAATAAAATTACCGGTGTTGATCAAAGGTAATAATAATTAAACTCTTCGCCCCTGATCCCTATCTGATTGGTATAAGGACTCTGTCCAGCATTTCAGCACTGAGGACAGCCCAGTCTTTGGTACATAGGAAGCAGGGAGGGGCTTGTCTCCCAGGGATTATTCCTGGATCAGCACTAAAGAAAGCCTTTGATTATGTCTGGTATAATACGCTGTTTCAGTCGAGACTGGCTGAGTGTCCCTTGAGGGATTAACGCACAGCCAGCTCACCTCTAGATGCTAACCTCGAGAACACAAAGGAGTTCGAAAGGATCCAGATTGGGGTCCTTGAAGGATTGTAAAACATGAAATATTATTACAAGCACCTGGAAGGCTACACAGCTTTCATTTTTAGCAGAGCATGGCTAAATCTGGACTGAGACTTTAAAGCTGCAATTATTCAAGCTGGGATACATCCCAGCTTGCAGCTCTCAAATTAAGTTCATAGGTGTAAAAGACTGTTTATCATATACTTATAGGCATGTTTTTACTGCAATCAATGTCTTTGTTGGTTTATTTTTATTATCTTTTTTATTTTGCAGTGATAAAATCAAATCTCTCCTCGGGTGTGGACAGTGATCCGAGATCTAAAGAAGTGTTTGCAGTGAAAAGCAGCCCTAGGTAGCTTCTTTGAAGAAATGAGCAAATGATGCCAATCCACTGCTCATTTGCATATTTCCATCAGAGTACCTCAGTAGCTCAGAAAGGATGTAATGTATATAATAAACCTTGAAGTGGGGCTTACTTTTCCTCACATCAAGGGAAGAGATGGCTTTTTATTCTTTGTTACACAGACATGTCCAACATCAGACAAATTGGTGAAGAGACTTCTCAGCAGCTAGCAGGACGTTTGAGTAATTTTTCTCCCCGTTGGTTTTGTTGCTCTTTTATCATTTATACGGTAGCTGAAATTGCTGTGAAAGGATGGCACAAAGAGTCGGGTAAAAATAAAACCTGCAGCACTCAAAGCAGACGGCTGGATGGACATGATGCTAAAAATGGATTTTTGAGCTTCAAAACCTTTGTAGTGTTTTTGTCATAAAAGCAATATGTTTATTAATACATGAAAGTTTATATAGGCCAAGCAGCGCTGAGCGCCATTGATGCTTGCAGCTTTGATTAATCTTATTAGCAAAAGGTACCGTATGGAGGATCTTCTCCTGCCAAAAACCAAGTGCACACATTTTCAATTTGAGAGCAGAATTTCCTTTACTCAAAATGTGTAATGCTTACATTCAAGACTTCTGCTTTCTCTCAATATTCTCTTCTCCATTTAATCTTTGTTTCTGCTCTCAAATCTAATGCTTTCTACGCACAGATGTTTTCTCCTCTCATTTACTTCCTTCTCCTTACCAGCAAACCGGTCTGCTTGAGTTAGAGATGCAGTCGCAAACCCGTTGGATCTGTTTAGGGATCTGTTCTGGGATTATTTACGCTCTCTCTCATACTGGAGTTGGATCGTCTCCTAGCAACCTTTGCAGCCAATAGAACGACAGCCTCAAAGAGTGCGCATGTTTTCTTCTACCAAGTTTGTCTCTTACTGCAAGGATTAAAGTATTTCGGCCCCAGGTCGGATTTCAGGCTCATAGCGATTGCCCGTGGGTAAAAAAAACAAAAATCACTCGAAGATAAATTGGAGGTAAATAAATTTTAAAAAGACAATCGAAATCCCTCTTGCTTTTGCCAGCCAATGGTAGCAAAGGAACGCTCAGAAACGAAGAGTATTAGCCAAACAGAAGAAGAAGCTGATTTACCAGTGTCAATAACTGACCGTGTATGAGAGTTAAAAATAAGGGGTTTGTGTCACCGTTTCTTGCCTGTGTCGAAAAAGTTTAGGCTCAGGAATTTTTATTTATTTTTTTTTTTGCTTTAATCCCTGTTACTGCTTACTTATAATAAAATTGCTTTTCAGCTTTTTTCTTCTAACCCAATTGTGCTCAATTGTCTTCAATCAAATACATTTAAAAAAACTAAATAGATTTATGAACCCTTTTAGCCACAAAAAAAGAAGGCTACTTGCTTAAGAGTCTTAGGCTATGTTCACACTGCAGGCCTTGATGCTCCATTCTGATTTTTTTTTAAATAAAATACAATTCTTTTGCATGGTTGTTCACATTTCCAAATATATGTGACTTGTATGTGATCTGAACTGCATTCATACAGCTTAAGTGTCCCGCATGCACAGTAGAGGATGCATTGATGTCACAAGCGAGTGTGCTCTCTGTTTATGGAAGTAAACATAGATGGTAGTGCTGGAGCACATCTTGCAATCTTTTATTTCTTTCCCAACATCAGCCAGTGTATTAACAACACAATCTTTTAAACAAGGTTGAAAATCAAGACTGCTCTCCGCATTATCGTCCACCATGGTTGTTCATTCGACAGAAGTAGCTGAAAGATCTGACACTGGGTATATTAATATGTGTTTAAATTATGTCTTTAAACAAAAAGCTCTATGTGAAAGTGTAACTCTGTGAAAATAAAATTTATTTCAATTGATTATCACATAGTTATTTTCAACCAGTCTATAAATATTAAACCTATGAACTCAATTATAATCTTATGAATTTTAATTTCACAGTGTTACAATTTCACATGGAGCTTTTTGTTTGAAGACATAATTAAAACACCTATTAATATACCCAGTGTCAGATCTTTCAGCTACTTATGTCAAATCAAACAGTTTTATTATCTAATTTCCCTGATAGTGACTGCGGTGCTATACCAGGCTGAGTGTCTGAGCTGGAGGAAAGAGCAGTGCAGCAACAAGACATCCTGACAGGATTTATAGCCTCAACATCATTTACTGCACCGCAGTTCCTCTTAACCTGACATGAAAGTAGTGATGTTATTTTTTTCTTTTTTTTTGGGAAGAGCAACGGTCACTTTTCATACTCCATCATTCAGTTAGTGGGTTTTACAGATTCCAAATGAAATAAAATAAACAATGGATGAAGTTATGCTTAAAGTCATTAAGATTGGCAGCTCTATATATGCAATATTTTGAAGCAGGATCATAATCTTGATGAGCTGTCTGCACAGGCATATTTTGAGGTGGACTTTGTCACATAAAAATACAAATTTTTACCAGCTTACCACAGCAATCATAGCAAAGCCACTCTCTGCCATTGATCAGAGGACTAGCACAAGCATCAGATGCATCTGTACACACTTTGTTCGACACGCTTCAGGAGCATCAAAGCTGCTCTTGAGGCGTGTTTGACCTTAATGTGGACAAGCATCAAAAATGAAGCAGGAGAAGCTTTTTGCTGCTAAAATCGTGTTAACTGTGAACGTAGCATTATATGAATCTCTCTCCAGCACATCTATATATACGTAATAATAATAATAATTTAACTTAATTGGAAATTTACCTCTGCATTTAACCCATCCCCTGCGGAGCAGTGGGGTGCCATCGTGGGGTGCCTGCGGAGCAGTGTGGGTTAAGGGTCTTTGCTCAGAGAGCCAGAGTGGCAGTCTGTGGAAGTGGGGTTCGAACTCATTTACCTACCTGACCCAGTAGCAGGCAATTTTTATTATAGACACAAATTCACCATGCTTTAGGAGGATTTTGGTCTGATTTTACCAAAATATGATTGCATTTAAAGTGCCTGTAGTTTAGCAAACACCATATGTTAAACTATGTGATGGTAGGACAGGGAGGGCTTTTGTTCAGCATCTCTCTAAAACAAACCGCTGACATGTAGACATTGTTTGATGCTTGTTGTGGAGACTTTTTGTTTGAGATTCTGCTCTTAGCTGAATCTATCCAAAATTAAGATCTGTAATTCTTAAAGAAAAACTCCTAGATATTCATCATCCTAAAAGGATGAAGTATAATCTGAAAACACTTCAGTTAGGTTTATCAACACAAGTGATCCTATTAAACCTTATTAATTGAATAATTATACTTAAGTTAATTGGGGATTTAATTATGCTACATTTTTAAGGCATTATAATAACACTCCAATAAAATATGAATAGTCATTTTTTTTTATATTTTTAGAGGATAAAATTAAAGTGGTGTGCTGTAAAGACCTCAACACAAGGCAGCTACTTAAGCAGAGTAATTACACTCGTCTCTCATCCTCTGCTTTTCATCCTGCGTCTGATACTCATTGCATCTGAGGAGGACCTATTGATGCTGCTGAGTTCCACTCAGCCTCCATATTGCACAAATCTCTGCATGGAGCATGAGCTCCCCAATTTGTCTGAACCTCTGAGACCTGATCAAAAGTACCTCTGAGGCTCATCTAAAGACACTGCTGTCACCACCCCCCTTCTCTACCCCATCTACCAGCATCCTCCCTCTATCTATGCCCCCCAACCCCCCTCCTATCCCCTGAAGGTCTGCTGAGCAGCTAAACTGACACTGTAGAGCTCTCCATCTTTTTAAGCTCTCCAATTAAACCGTGAGTGTTGCTCAGGTTTAGGCGAGTCATTCTTTGTCACTCTGCTCCGTCGTACGTTCAAATCGTGTCTACAAATGCCCACTGAAGGTGACCTTTAGTTATAGATACAGTAACTAGAAGCTTGATCTCCAGCTGCTCTGATCTGGATGAATCCACTGCATCAATGTGACAGTCAAACGGGGGCCAGTGGGACCCCCATTCTTCCCCCTCCCTTGTGAGTTCTGGAGAAGAGGGATGATTAGCCAGCTCCTCAATTAAACATAACCCTACATCAAACGGCCTGTCGGCATGCGTTAGTGGCCCTTTGTACAGATAAGAGGCCAAAAGAAATTGCCAGAGCTATCATCATTCTCTGTGATTTGCTCAGGTTTTTTTTATGAAACCAGTCGGATATGCATGCTGATGTTCTCTCTTATTTTTTTTGTGTGTGTTTACTTCAGTGTTTTCCCTTTCCTCTATGAGCAAATTTAAACCGGAAATCCAACAGTGCTCTTTGCGTTTTTGGTACGTTATGAGTTGAATATGACAGCAACCAACCTTTATTTGCACATGTGTGATGATGGCATAACCTTTCTTTATTTTATCACCACCATCATTAGCTTTGGCAGCTCCTTTTATCGCCTGCTTTATCACCCCCCTTCCTGTGTGATTATATTTTATTTTTCACTCCTATTGCCTATATTCTGCATCTCTGCAGGCTGGCAGTGAAAATAGGTCAGAGGCAGAAGAGAGATCGGTTTGAAAACTACCACACAATATTAATGAAGCAGTGAGAAACCAAACCTGTACTGCAGCCATGCTGAAGCAGGTCCACTGATTAAAGAGTGTCCCAGGAATTATGAGTTTAAGTTTTAAACCACTGTGCTTTCTTCTAACCATTTCAGATTCTTATTTGCTCTGTAGGTTTTCTGAGTGCCCTTTTGAGTTTTTTTTTTTTTTTTGGCTCTTTTTTTATTATAGCTTTAGTGTGTGCATCATATACAGATCACACAACCTACCATTTCACCTTTTTAAAATACTTATGCTGCTGGTTTTTGTGTCACCAGAGCCACAGGAGCAGAGGGGATGAACCGCGAGGAGGCGCCGGGGAAGTCTCCTGAAGACATGTATATCCAACAGAAAGTGCGGGTCCTGCTCATGCTTAAAAAAATGGGTTCTAATGTAAGTAAAGCGATTGGACCGACAAGCTTGTTTTGTATATAACATGTAGATCTTTAGGTTTATAGATTTACATAATGTTTTTTGCCCTATCATCTAGTGGTTTAAGTCTTTACCTTTCTAAGGGGACTTAGGATGATGCCAAGGTACTGTATGAAAATCATTTAGCATTGAAAACTTTACTACAAAGCTAATATCATTTATTGCTTTGTTTCTTACAACTCTTTTATTCCAAGAATTGACGCCAGCAGAAAATCTCTCCCTTAACGTGAACAAAATTAGATCTATTTTAGATCAGAGAAACTAAAATAAAGTCAGGGTTCTTTAGACAGACGTATTACACATGTGGACCTAAAGTAATTAGAAAAATAGGGTTGTTAGGAATGAAAATATGTCATGTATTTATGATGGTCAGAATACTGTTAGGGGATTTAGCTCACTTAGAACATTGTATACCAATTTAGAGGTGGTTTCTTCTGATCCATAATCCGAGTATAAGCACTTTTTCCCATCATGTAATTTGGATTGAGGCAAATTGACTTGACCCCGCATATTTGGAGGACGAGGAAGAATGTGTTTGGATGTTAATTTCCTGCTGTTCTCTAATTCTGTAAAAAAAATAAAAAAATAAAAAATCAGCAGCAACATGATCTGCTGAGCTTGTAGCTTGATTATGAAGGGCAGTAACACCTCAGCTGCTCTCAGAGTATTGGTCCATTCTGGGCCCTCAGAACCAACACTTTACCTGCGTTAGTTTTAGAAAATTAGTACATCTCTGTTCTTGGCAGACTGCTTCTAATCTTAATGAAGTGTTGTTAACACAAAAGCATCTCATGATCAGATTATAATTTTAATCCTTTATAAACCTTATTTAAAACCATACTGGTTTCAGTCAGATTAAAGGTTTTGTGCATGTAAACATAGCCACTGTGTGATGTAAAAACAGCCCTACACTTCCTACTCTAAACACACCATGCTATGATCACAAACAGTGGTGGCAGCATCATGCTTCTTGGATAGTACTTTTTCTCCAGAAGGGACAGTGAAGCTTAAATTTGCCTCACCAACAAAAAGAGGAGACTCCACAGACAAAATTTAGCTTCCTCAGTCTATTGAACATAGTTGGAAGACGTGGGGCAGAAAACGACACAGAGGCAAAGAAAATTCATCCAACTGAAAAAATGGAAGCACAGGCTTTAAAGATTGATCATTGAGCCCAATAACGGGACAAGTCATAACAAGTCATTTGGATCAGAGTTCCATCTGTTTGGTTTTGGTTTAGGCCTTATAAAACTATTGTTTTTCTTTTTTTTTCTCAGCTTACTCCAAGTGAGGAAGCTTTTCTCCGGAATTACGCAGGCGTGGTCCACAGTCAGATGAGCCAGTTACCACAGCACAATATCGACCAGGGTAAGACCAGAGCACACACTTCTTAACATTTTATCACATTTCTGCTCATCTTTATTCTTCCTAAATGAATATTTTATCTTTTCCAATGTGTAATAAAAGCATGTAGAGACCCCTCTTGCTTGCTGCAGAGCTGCAGCTCTGGCTGATCTAAAAACAAAAAAAGTCCCTTCATACCTTATTCTCAGACTGCACAGCTCAGCATACTTCCCTGACTGTGCCTTGGAATGACTTAACCACCCAACAGGTCTTTAAGATTACACACCCAGCAAACAGCCTGTATCTGTGGAAACAAGCGACTCCCCCTTATGTGAGAGTGAAACGCTGCTCACTGTCATTTCCGTCCTTCTCTCAACAGAAAATATATTTACTATGGAAACCAAATCAGCCCCAATCTTTTTGGTTCAGTTAATGAACAGATGAGTTCACTAGAGTGCGCTGTTGAGCTTTTTCTTCCATCTACTGATCACTTTAGGGAAGCCCACAAGATGGCGCTGCTTTAAAGCACTAATAAATGTGCAGAGCTGCTGCAGTTGTCAAAGCAACCAGCAGAAGATTGTACATCTTTTTGTCCAGCTAGGCTTCCATTACAATAAACATGTATTAAACAGAGTCCGGCTGGGTAAATCTGCAGTGGCTCACGTCCCGCTTTTATCTTTATGATCTTCACCACCCTTCAGACCGCGTTAGAGACAGAAAATCACCTTGAGGTTTTAGATGGGTGTCCTTGTCTGCGTCCTTTCTCTGTAATGAAACAATCAGTGCCGGTGAAATGTGGAGATGATCTTTTATTTTTCTCTTCTATAAGGCAGGTTTCATTATAGCCTCACATTTGTTTAATAACCAGCAGAACATGTAGAATGGCATCATTTAGGATGTTTTATGGCATGTATAAAAAGCTCATCAGAGATAAGTTCACAGATGTTCTGGTGCAGAAGTCTGTGTCTCTGCTTTGTCAATACAGCACCGGCAATTTAGTGCTGTAAGTGGTGGAAGTCGTATGTTGAACGTCCTCTGTGTGCCCATGAGTTATTCATCGTCTAGAGCTTGTCCGTGGCATTGTGATTAGCTATTACGAACACGTCGAAGGGGTAATCTGTTTTTAAATATTCAAGGCTGAACAAAGGACATGGTTTGGTGATATATAGTTTAAGATGGAAGGACTTTTTTTTTTTGTACAATAAAATGCATTCAGCACTATATGGATGATTTGAGACATAAAAAGAAACTTCAAGCATTAAATGACCATTGTGTTCTAGTTTTAATATGCCAAGGTGTTTTTTATTATTTTTTTATGTTGTCCCATGCAGCAGCTGCTCTGTCGTTGTTTTTCTGTTTCAGTCCAGCAGCAGGGGGTTTATTTTATTTCTGATAGTGCATCAGTGGGTTATTCAGAAGTTAATCAGGCTGTTAGCGGGAGGTGGACCTGGTGCTCTCCAGTATTGTACATAAATGGTAAAAACTAAAGGTCAAAACTAATAATTTATACTTGAACTTTATTATACCAAGAGACCGGAACTCTGCACAGCTCATCCTGATGGGATAAACAATGCTCTTTTTTTAGATGAAGGTATGTTATAGCTACTTTACACAAACTAAATTGCAGTTTTAATATTGAGGCTGAGATGTTTTCTCCTATGCAAATGGACCCAGTCAGATCTGACTCCCCTATTTGTAATTATTGTTCAAATGGCAGCACAGGCATATTTTTTTTTAATTAGCTAACACTGAGTTCAGATCAAATCTACACATTACTTAAAAAGGCTATAAACTTCACTGAGCAATCAAGAAGCTTGTTTCCAGGATCTTTCTTTCCCTTATGATCCCTGTAATGTTATAAACAACAACAGAAAGTAAAGAAATTAAGATCATTTTGTTTGAGAAGGTAGGTATATAGTAAAACAACAGGACACGTGGCTATATAAGCCCAAAATTAACAGGAGGGTCAAATAGTTAAAAGATAATTAAGACCAGATGACAAATTATGTTATATTTATGCTCATAGTGAGGTGGCAGCCTTTGCTGACTTTAGTTATGAATTCACTCAAATTGCACAGTAGGATATTTAAAGCTATTCCAATAATTAAAATTCCAAAGGTATCAAAATACCAATTTTTTTGGAAACATCCTGTCATAACAGCTTCAGTTATAGTTTAATTATATTCAGTTGAATTTTACTTTTTAAAAATTAGATTGTGTTTTTTTTCCACTCTTCTAGCTGCAGCTTGTTGTGTGCATCAATCGCACATACCTTGGTGGTTGGAGTATCAGCTGCAGTCAGGGATGGGCATAAATACATCAAAATGTATTTTCAAATAAAATACCAAATACCCACCTTTAAAAATGTATCAAAATAAAATACTGTATTTTTGTATTTTCAAAATGCTACAAAATACTTTATTCTAAGAGCCTTTTTCTACTATCCCTTCACATGAACACTATCTGTAAAAACATCTGAAAGCAAGAGACTCCTTCCATAATCAGTCAACAGATATGCTGACCCTTCATGTTAGACACCCCGATATAAACCCTGCCCTGAGAAATGTTCAGTAACTCAAGGAGCCCTTCCTTGGTTATACTTATTTACTCTATTGGTGGAATAGATTGCCCACTATAGATCAATGACAATAACTTAAAGACAAACAATCCAAATGGATGATTTATTTAGACATTTAAACTGGTAAGCATTTTAACATTTTAAGTGATTTAACACCATCACTACCAGAGTGCCCAACCTTGATATAAGACAACCATCATAATGGTTGCAGTTATGACTCATGGGACAATGTAGGCCCCAAAGGTCAAAGGTCACTCACAACTTAATCTAGTAAAATATACCCATAATGAAATTGTATGTTGACTTTAAATGGTTCTCATTATTGCTGGTTGCCTTTTCTTCCACTTCCAGTTGTGTAGATTTACTGCAAATAGTTTGAGAATCATGGCTAAGATCTTTGTCTGTGAAAGCAACATTTTATTTATTCTCACTGCTTGAAATAAGAAGTATATTCTAACCATGTTAGATCTGTTGCATGAACGGCAGATATAACTCAAATTCCCTTTCGATAATCATCTAAACAGGGCAATCAAAATTCCAGGACCAGCATAGATGACTTTTGAAATTATTGGATAATCTTCTCTGGTGCCAATTAAGCATTTCTCAATTTTGGATTAAAAAGCAAAGTAACTTCAATTATTGAGAATTGTACTGAGTAAAATATTACTGAAATTGTATTGGTAATGCCTTACATTACTGCATTAATGTAAAAATCAATGCATTACTGTAGCCTAATTAAATTACTTTTTACTCCCAACACCAATATTGTGTTGCCATACAGTCAACAGTAGAACATTATTAGGTACATTTTTTTTTACAAAAAAGTACATTAAAACAGCCAACACTAGTATGAGCACAAACTAGATTACTACAAGTGGTGGAGAAGGTCACCTGTGGTGCTGCAGCAGCACAAATGTTGACAATGAGATACAAAAGTCCTATGTAGGCTATATGCTAATTACATTAAACAAAATGAAACATAACAATAACTTTAAAAACGTTATTCTTTGAATGTTCACTGGTGTAATCAATGACAGTGAAACTAACAGTTAGCAGCTAACATTGAACGTTACACTGTGTAGTATAGTTGTAGAAAAAAAAAAAGAAGGGGGATGATAGAATTATACATAGCCTAATTAATATATTATATTAACCTAAAGCACTATGCATGGTATGGTTGTTACATGTCAGGTACGCCGGTCTTTGACCTTGACCACAAAACCTTACAGTAGACCTGAAGTCAGTCTCTAGACTGGCATGCCTATCACTGCCCCTACATAGTTAGGGACCAATTTCCCACTGGGATCAGCTTCATGGTCATGGTAGGCCACTTCTTTGATTTTATCTATTTTTCTAAGGCTAATCGTAAGCCGACAGCCCACCAAATGTTGAAAGGGCAATATTATTGCCATAACTGTTAATGTATTGTAGAAATTTTACACATTCAGTTATAAAATGTCACAGGGGATGGTATGGGGGGATGGTCATTTAAGGGGGATGATTTTTAAGAATTTTTTAAGAAGGAGGGATGCCATCCCCCTTCAACTCGGCTACTGGTTAAATTGAACAGGAACATGCAATAAAAAGAGTGATTCATGGTTGAGAATAAATCAGTTACTGAAATAAACTAGGTAAATTTGGTTGCTCACTTTGCTTTGAAACAACTTCCTTGACTGGTCCGGACAAAGCACCAAGTAGAAGACACCTGACTCAATCTAATATGCAGCACCGTGTGTTTTGTGTTGATCGAGCAATGTGCCCATAGCAGCTTTGAAAAGGGGCCAAAATTCCCTTGTGGTCGAGAATGGTATCACAGTGGACTTGACTGCAAAGGTTCCCCAGACACAATTTCATGCTATATAGATAATTAGACGACATCACAAACTGTGTCTCACAGAGAGTATTTTACAGTATTTTGAAAATACAAAAATGCACAACGCTAAAGTATTTTGATACCAAATGCAAAGGCATTTTCATCATCTCAATAAAATACAAATTACAAAAAAGTATTTTATGTTTAAAATACGCATTTCATATACTTTTATTAGAAATACCTCCCATTCCTGGCTGCAGTGATTAATTGTATGTTTTACATTGGCTTTTCATGTTCTCAAAGACTAAGATTTTGGAGGAGAGAGCTTCCAGTGAGGTGATAATCAGAAGGTTGGATGGTTTACTTGTTAGGAAACCACAATGTGTTGCATGAATGTGAAACGCTACTGTTGATAATGCAGGAAAAAATACAATGTCATGAATTCTTTTAGGAATTTCAATATAACTGTCTGTAAGAAGAAATTTAAATAAATGTCTCTGGAGATATTAAGACAAAAATCATAGTTCGTTTAACTGCATTTACTCTTTCAGATCTATGTTATTGTGCAACATGACCATTTGTTTCGTAGCTGTTTGCTTAAGCACATTAAAATAAAATGAATCTAAAAAATAATGATGCTTAACTCTGAAAAACTTACCGTATATTAACAGACAGCTAATAATTTGGTTTATTAGCTATTAATGTTAATCTAGTACTTTATTTCTACAGTTTCAAGATTTTTGAGTTCCAATAAATAAAATAATTAATTTAAGGTGTAATTTCAGTTGTGCCATATTTTTACTGTTCATGTTAGTTAGTTGCTGCTCTACACAGCAGTGAGTTAATTGGAAGTAAAGATCTGAACATGTTTAGGCAGGATGCCCTCTTACCAGCATAGTGTAGGGCTCTCAGGGATGAGCTGATATTGATGTTTTAAAACGTGCAGCTTGGTTCTTTCCGTCAGCTGAGAGAATCTTGACGAGAAAACTGCTTTATTTTCTTAATCTATGCAGAAATGAATGTGTCGGCCATTCTGATCAGTCATTCCCTCAGACGCTGATTAAAAGTCAGCAATCTTTCTGTCTGTGGGTCAATGAATTAGCATTTCAGATTACTTTAATTGGCTCATTAGCATAGAAGCAAAAGCAAAAAAAAATGTGTTAAGCAATTTTAATTATGCCAAGGAGGAACTTATCAGCCACAGTGCTGGGACTGAGATTTTCCTCTTTCAGCTGTTCTGCTCTGAATTCCTAATGTTTCGGTCATGGAGGACCTGCTATTCTTTGTATGAACGCTGGTATTATGTCGAGAAATCATTAATGGATACTTGTTTTAGTGTGAATTAGTTTATTATTGACTAATAAGGCTGTGCTGTTTTCTGTTGTTTCTTTTTTTTTAATGGATTAAGACACAAGGAGAAAGAAATCCTGCTTTCACAGTAGTGACTGCTTTCATTGTAATCTGGCTGCTGTTGTTTTTAATTAACTGTTTTAATTATAGTTTTGTGGCTTTTGCAGCTTGTTTGTACACAGAGACAACATTTGTACAGTCTGTAATTTTAACACAACAAGGCAAATAACTTCTCTCTTAAGAATGCTGGAGGGCTTTGAATGAAAGGAAAGGAGGAATTTTTGCAGAGCAAAGCTCATTCTGGAAACCTGAAGGAGTTTCCTAAATGGATGTGGGGCTGTTGTGCTATATATTTGTAGATTAGAGCATGAAACCCAAAATGTCTTATTATGTTCATGCCTTAAGCCCAGGCTGTAATTTTAAGAATGTTTTTTTTTTAATACAAATGATCCAATAATAAATTAAATTGATCTTATCCACTGAATAAGGATTTATTGAGAAACAACCATTTTTCACAATATTAACTAAACAAGAAAATGTTTTCTTAAAAGTTATTAAACATATTTTTAAGATGAAACAAAAAGAAAAAAAATAATAATTTTTGAAACACTTTTGAATATAGAGCTTTGGGAAAAACATGATGTCCTTCAGAATTACTCCAGGAGTACATCCACCCATCCAGGAGTTCCCATAGCAACACATAAACCCCATATGCCTCAGTTAAGGTCAGAGGTTATGGCTGAGTTTTAAGAAACAAACTGATCAAAAATTGCCTCTATGAGGGACTTCCACTCACCAAAACATTAAATCCTGGCCCACATTTGAATATCAAAACATCTTGGAAGACATTCTTGAGACGGCCAGGACTATCCTTAAACCTTTTAGAACATGTACACCTCTATGATTCTAACAAAAACACAGCATTTCTGAAAAAAAANAATCATTATTTTGGCACTTCAGTTCCAGGTGAAATTTTTCTCATATCTAATGTTCTTTTAATTAGACTGCATGTAGGCTAGTAATGATTACTTTGTGGGTTTGATTGGTCAAAAAAGCGGCAACATACAGCTATAAGGACAGTTTGCTCTCACACGTTCTACATTTATAGTAACACGAGACACACACACACACACACACACACCGGAACTTGGCGCGCCCCACCTGTCACGTCTCAATTCCCCACCAGTGGGTCGCGCCACACACTTTGAGAACCGCGGCATTAAACAAAAGGAAACCTAACAATAACTTTAAAAACGTGATTCTTTGAATGTTCACTGGTGTAATCAATGACAGTGAAACTAACAGTTAGCAGCTAACACTGAACGTTACACTGTGTAGTATAGTTGTAAAAAAAAAAAAGAAGGGGGATGATGGAATTATATTATGCATGGTCTATGCATGGTATGGTTGTTACATGTCAGGTACGCCGGTCTTTGACCTTGACCACAAAACCTTACAGTAGACCTGAAGTCAGTCTCTAGACTGGCATGCCTATCACTGCCCCTACATAGTTAGGGACCAATTTCCCACTGGGATCAGCTTCATGGTCATGGTAGGCCACTTCTTTGATTTTATCTATTTTTCTAAGCCGACAGCCCACCAAATGTTGAAAGGGCAATATTATTGCCATAACTGTTAATGTATTGTAGAAATTTTACACATTCAGTTATAAAATGTCACAGGGGATGGTATGGGGGGATGGTCATTTAAGGGGGATGATTTTTAAGAATTTTTTAAGAAGGAGGGATGCCATCCCCCTTCAACTCGGCTACTGGTTAAATTGAACAGGAACATGCAATAAAAAGAGTGATTCATGGTTGAGAATAAATCAGTTACTGAAATAAACTAGGTAAATTTGGTTGCTCACTTTGCTTTGAAACAACTTCCTTGACTGGTCCGGACAAAGCACCAAGTAGAAGACACCTGACTCAATCTAATATGCAGCACCGTGTGTTTTGTGTTGATCGAGCAATGTGCCCATAGCAGCTTTGAAAAGGGGCCAAAATTCCCTTGTGGTCGAGAATGGTATCACAGTGGACTTGACTGCAAAGGTTCCCCAGACACAATTTCATGCTATATAGATAATTAGATGACATCACAAACTGTGTCTCACAGAGAGTATTTTACAGTATTTTGAAAATACAAAAATGCACAACGCTAAAGTATTTTGATACCAAATGCAAAGGCATTTTCATCATCTCAATAAAATACAAATTACAAAAAAGTATTTTATGTTTAAAATACGCATTTCATATACTTTTATTAGAAATACCTCCCATCCCTGGCTGCAGTGATTAATTGTATGTTTTACATTGGCTTTTCATGTTCTCAAAGACTAAGATTTTGGAGGAGAGAGCTTCCAGTGAGGTGATAATCAGAAGGTTGGATGGTTTACCTGTTAGGAAACCACAATGTGTTGCATGAATGTGAAACGCTACTGTTGATAATGCAGGAAAAAATACAATGTCATGAATTCTTTTAGGAATTTCAATATAACTGTCTGTAAGAAGAAATTTAAATAAATGTCTCTGGAGATATTAAGACAAAAATCATAGTTCGTTTAACTGCATTTACTCTTTCAGATCTATGTTATTGTGCAACATGACCATTTGTTTCGTAGCTGTTTGCTTAAGCACATTAAAATAAAATGAATCTAAAAAATAATGATGCTTAACTCTGAAAAACTTACCGTATATTAACAGACAGCTAATAATTTGGTTTATTAGCTATTAATGTTAATCTAGTACTTTATTTCTACAGTTTCAAGATTTTTGAGTTCCAATAAATAAAATAATTAATTTAAGGTGTAATTTCAGTTGTGCCATATTTTTACTGTTCATGTTAGTTAGTTGCTGCTCTACACAGCAGTGAGTTAATTGGAAGTAAAGATCTGAACATGTTTAGGCAGGATGCCCTCTTACCAGCATAGTGTAGGGCTCTCAGGGATGAGCTGAAATTGATGTTTTAAAACGAGCAGCTTGGTTCTTTCCGTCAGCTGAGAGAATCTTGACGAGAAAACTGCTTTATTTTCTTAATCTATGCAGAAATGAATGTGTCGGCCATTCTGATTAGTCATTCCCTCAGACGCTGATTAAAAGTCAGCAATCTTTCTGTCTGTGGGTCAATGAATTAGCATTTCAGATTACTTTAATTGGCTCATTAGCATAGAAGCAAAAGCAAAAAAAAATGTGTTAAGCAATTTTAATTATGCCAAGGAGGAACTTATCAGCCACAGTGCTGGGACTGAGATTTTCCTCTTTCAGCTGTTCTGCTCTGAATTCCTAATGTTTCGGTCATGGAGGACCTGCTATTCTTTGTATGAACGCTGGTATTATGTCGAGAAATCATTAATGGATACTTGTTTTAGTGTGAATTAGTTTATTATTGACTAATAAGGCTGTGCTGTTTTCTGTTTCTTTTTTTTTAATGGATTAAGACACAAGGAGAAAGAAATCCTGCTTTCACAGTAGTGACTGCTTTCATTGTAATCTGGCTGCTGTTGTTTTTAATTAACTGTTTTAATTATAGTTTTGTGGCTTTTGCAGCTTGTTTGTACACAGAGAGACAACATTTGTACAGTCTGTAATTTTAACACAACAAGGCAAATAACTTCTCTCTTAAGAATGCTGGAGGGCTTTGAATGAAAGGAAAGGAGGAATTTTTGCAGAGCAAAGCTCATTCTGGAAACCTGAAGGAGTTTCCTAAATGGATGTGGGGCTGTTGTGCTATATATTTGTAGATTAGAGCATGAAACCCAAAATGTCTTATTATGTTCATGCCTTAAGCCCAGGCTGTAATTTTAAGAATGTTTTTTTTTTAATACAAATGATCCAATAATAAATTAAATTGATCTTATCCACTGAATAAGGATTTATTGAGAAACAACCATTTTTCACAATATTAACTAAACAAGAAAATGTTTTCTTAAAAGTTATTAAACATATTTTTAAGATGAAACAAAAAGAAAAAAAATAATAATTTTTGAAACACTTTTGAATATAGAGCTTTGGGAAAAACATGATGTCCTTCAGAATTACTCCAGGAGTACATCCACCCATCCAGGAGTTCCCATAGCAACACATAAACCCCATATGCCTCAGTTAAGGTCAGAGGTTATGGCTGAGTTTTAAGAAACAAACTGATCAAAAATTGCCTCTATGAGGGACTTCCACTCACCAAAACATTAAATCCTGGCCCACATTTGAATATCAAAACATCTTGGAAGACATTCTTGAGACGGCCAGGACTATCCTTAAACCTTTTAGAACATGTACACCTCTATGATTCTGACAAAAACACAGCATTTCTGAAAAAAAAAAAATAAATAAATAAAAAAGGTCAAACCTGGTTGCAGTATGATGGTCTTTCTATGCTGGCATCAGTTGCTGTAATTGATCAGTTCCTATCTTCTGCTGTCATTCACGGTTACCTTGAAGAAGAATGGACTGACATCCATTTATAGACTTTAGTTCACTCATGCTGTTAAATAAATCAAGGAGTCCAAATCTGGTTGATTTACAAAAAAAAAACAACAAATTACTTAAACATGCCTAGTCAAAGTTTAAACTTTAATCTGATTGTGAGTGGGTGGTCAGAAACATGCTTGGAAGCCCTTCTATGTGGCTCATTTAAAAAGCTAATATTCAGCTATCAGAAACCATGGCTGTTGTGTTCAAGGCTAACACAACCAGACGCTAGGATTAGGTCCCTCTTGCTGTTTAACATAGAGCTTGATTTGTTTAAACAGCTTTTCTCCTTAAAAAAATTATCATTTAAGGGTCAATTTCCACTTCTCTCTCTCTTCATTGTTGCATTCATTGGTTTATTCTATGTTATGTATGGAATCCTTGTACCTGGAAAACATTACGTGTCCATTTGTATTTTTGATGTTTTTATCTGAACCTTAACAGTCTGTGTACTGCTGATTTAATAAAAAGTCCCATCGGAGTGTTCAATCTTTTCTGTCATGATTATCTATTTAGGATTTCTGTGTCTAATATTTGCCAGTCTTTGGACACTTAAAAGCCATAATCGTGTTTATGTAGACCCGCACGACCCCCCCAGTAGTTTTCCCAACCTGCTATTCTCAGCACCTTTATCCCCTCGGCTGACCCTGCACAGATTGTGACCTTAAAGGCTGTTGGTTCTGCATCACTGCAACAGCAGAGTCATCATCTGGATGCTTCTCAGCTTTTTTCTGTCTGGAAAGGCAGCCAGGAGGTGCTTGGCATCTTTCACTTCAAACAGGCTGCCTCTGAGCTTAGTAAAAGATTTCTTCTCCTCTGAGGTTTAGCTGAAGCTTTTATGTTGCTTTGTTAATTTCAAGCCAACCACATATTGATTCATGCTGCCTCAGAAGTGTAAAGGAGGACTGGATGTTCTGGTTGTTCCTGATGTTGATACCCTAAAGATGGGATATCAGCAAAAATTTCCTACTTTTTGATTCTAAATATATTTTGATATCTTAATTATCTAGCAAGATCACTTATCTTTAGATGTGTTTTAATTTTAGATGTAACTCAAAGTTATAATGTTCTGCTTCATGATCATTGTCTATTTCTGTGATTATTCATGTTTTATATCTATATAGTGATTTGTAAAAGATATATTTTAGAATTGATTGCTGCTGTTTTTTAATTGTTTTTGAGCAAATCCACTCTCAGAGGGCTCTCCCTCACTGGGAGGGCGAGGTGAGGAGGGGCTTCATCCTAAAGCAGATGGGAGGGCGAGAGAACGGCTGGAAGCAGAGCTTCTTCAAAGCATCACCAAAAGCCGCCCGCTCGTACACAGCCTGATTTTTATCTGCTGCTAGGCAACAGCGTTGAGGGACCTGACGTCTCCCATCTTGCCGGCTAGAGCCGGTTGCTATGTGTGTTTGTATCGGGGCGAGGTCCGAACATGACGCTGAGGCTCTGTGTTCAGAATTAGCTCAGCCTCTGGAGGTATTTTCAGAGAATATCTGTAGGTTTCTGGCTCAAGTTGCTGTGAGTGTCCGTTACAGAGAGGAGAAGTCTTTCACCACACAGTTTAGATGGTGGGTTAATGTTCCGGGTAAAAAAGCAGAGTTCCTACACAGCCTGGAAAGGTCTGGAACTTGCTTTGTGTTTTTCGGTCTGAGAATGTTTGAACGATAAAAGAAAATGACCTGGAATGATATTTTGATATCATTTATATATACTTTATTGTCTTTCTATCTATTTAAATGTCCTTTCTTTCTCTTTGATGTTCTACCATCTGTCCATCCTTGATCACTCTCTCATGCCTTTACTTTCCTCTCGTCTTCCTTCAATCCTCCCTACCTCCATTCTGTCCTTTTTTTCATTATGTCTATCTTTCTTTCCCAGTTGTTTCCTTCTTAGGTTCTTTTTCTCACCTGCGCCGTACATGTTTGCCTCTTCTCTCCTTTCTTCCCTTCTTCCTTCTGTCCATTCCTTTCTTTCTGACCCATCTTCTTTTCTCCTTCCTTTTCCATCCTTGCAACCTTCCTTCCTTGGAGGTTTGAAAAGCTGAACCCTGAAACAGGTCCTCATATTGTTTGCTGTGCTGCAGCGTAACGTTAGAGGCGGCTGTTTTTAGTTGTGCAGCAGTGAAGATGACGGATGTGTGCAGGTGCAAAATCAACTCCTTTTTAGGTTTTTACTTCTCTGTTCTGTCTTGGAACAGATGTAATTGTATATATATATATATTTTTTTTTATGTTCCTAAATCAACATCGTTCCCATTTGAAAATAGTCATTCTTTACCAATAGATGTAATGTTTTATTTTAAAACTTACCGTGTGCCTCAGAGTCAAGTGAAACAGACAAAAATAGTTTGCAGGCTGTTTTTCTCTAATGAAGATGGTCTTCTCTTTGTATCAAACATGTCCCCGTCTCTGGCCTACTTTCATATCTCACATAATTAAATCTAACAAGCACACTTGGAAGCTGCTGTGAAAGTGTTTTTTAGGCAACCAATGAGGATGTGCTGTCAGAAATGCTTCCCAGCCTTTTGTAAAAGTGTTGATCTTAGTGTTAAATCTGTTTAAGACTGTAAGGTGGGGTTTTTTTCAACAGTGTAAGGAAGGTGCTGACAGTAGATTATCACAGTCAGGCATCATTTCCTCTTCATTTTGTGCTTCAGGTCAACAGAAAAGGACTGATCTGATCTCACGGCAAACTGGGTTAAATGATAAGAAATTAAAACCTGTTTTGGTGAACAGGGCTGCTCAGACTACTGCTGATTCTCTGCAACTGCGTCTCGGATTGACGGCCCAAGACAGAACAGGGCTCTATTTAGCTCAGACACCAGCAATTTGACTGTCAGACAGCAAAAGTAAAACACATTTTCTTTGGAGGAAATGCAAACTGACCGGTTTGTCACAGGACTAGATTTTGTATGAATGCTATGAAAAAAAATGGCTTTCCTTCCTATTTAAGGTCATGCAATATGGACTAAATGGAATATCTCCATATTTGTAAGGCCTTAGTTCTTGTTAAGATTTTTCAAGCAGGATTTCAAGGGTGACGCTCCATTAAAAAAAATAAAAAAAATACCAATTTTCTTCTGCCTTTAAAAACGATTTTTTAAAACCTCTCATTTCTCCCTCACAATGTCTAGAGACCGAGGTGTTTATATCGTCTGTCACTGGATTCTGATAAGAAGCAACAGCTGCACCATGTGAATTGAATCTAATGGGTTGTTTTTAATGGGACTGAAAAATATTCTAGAGAGGAAAGCATTTTTGGCAGGTTGTTTTTTACTCCATATAAATTGATTAATTATTTGACAACCCACTAATGAATCCCTCTTTCCTAAATAACAGCCGGCAGGCAGGTGTTATTGACTATTTGACAGAACACATAAGTCATAAGTAAACACAAAGGAGGCTGACATTCTAATCTAGTGTTGCATAATCGTGACTTAAGAGAGAGCCGGCTCCCTAAATGATGCTCAGTGGTAATAAGTACTGAAACTGTAGAGTTTAGCACTAGACTGGCTAACACCTTTGGCTAACACAGCTGGAATAGCAGTGAAGTTTCAGATCTTGGTGTTATCAGGACAGAGCCAGGATGCTGCTGTCAGTGTGCTTCTACAGGCGCCGGCTGCAGGCGGGGGGATGAGTTTACCTGCATCTACCAAATGGATCGTCATAACAGGGTGTTTACTCTTGGTTTGCTGTGGACTGCATGTTCAACTAGACCAGGTGTTAAAAGCCTGAAAGAAACCAGACGCTTGAACTCCTTTTCATAAGGATATGAGTGAACAACGTCTCTGTTAGCTTCTTAATTTGCCTCCTCAGCTTTATCCTCACCAAAATAAAGGACTACATGAACAAGCTCGCCAGTAATTAGTTAGGGAGACATTTTAGGGCTTTTTTTATTATTATTATTCTGCGTTGCTCCCTTCTGAGAATGCCCTAATTTCGTTTTTGTTTTTTTTTTTTTTTTTTTTTTTTTTTATGGTTTTAGATGCATGGCTGAATATTTCTCATTTATTTCTCCACTTCCTTCCTATCCTAGGTCCAGAGGATGTGGTGATGTCATTCACACGGTCAGAGACAGAGGACAGGCGACAGTGACCCAGGCCTCTGCCCCACCCCCCTCCACATTAAAACCCTCCACCATCCCAACAACATTCAACTCCACAAACACAACACTGATGAGCTCAGGAGAAAAGGGGCGAAGGAGGAGGAGACGCACTACACGCCGCCGGGCTCTCCACCCGTCCCCTATCATCCTGCCCCTTCCTCATGTAGAGATGGCACGACGTCACCTGAGATGCGTTCAGGAGGGTCACTGTGGGCTGCAGCCTTGGCAATAGGGCCCTCTGTGAAAACACACATTGGATAACTATTTTGGGTTGTACTATTATTATTATTATTATTTCATTTATGTTGTGAGGAATACAAGTAACGTTCAGTTCATGTCGAGATGTCAGTGAAGCGTCAACAGCTGGCTCGGGAGAGAAAGCAAGTGTCCAGTCAAGATGCAGGCAGGATAATTAATCCAGTCTGAGAGTTGTTGAAATTATTTCTGCTTTTTAAATGAGCTTTCCTTTACAGGCTGCAGGTAGTTTGGGGTTTTAGCTGTTGGGTGTTGCTTTGTTTTAGAGGGGGCCTCATTCTTTAAAACCTTTTTGAATGAGCAGCAGGTTCAGCTGTGTCTCAGGATCCCCGGTGGGGTTCAGTGTTACTATTTACTACTTTATCATCTCATCGGACCACTCATGAGGTGAAGTTGGCGTGTAAACATTCAACTTTTCCAGGAATAAATATTTTAAAATGACTGCATGGCTACATGTAACCTCATCAACGTTTGTAGACTCGGTGCTTCTGTTGGCGGGAATTCATTTTAATTTATTATCTCTTTATATCAGGTTATGGCCTTTTTTATTGGCGACCCCTGACCTTCATCTGCTCGATCTGTAGGATTCTTAACAAGGTATCGACAGGCTAACAGATCAGTATCAGTCTTTCATGTTTAGTTGATGCTGAGGGGTAATGAGTCTCCTGGATCAGTTATAATGACCCCCGTTTGTTATTCTGCTGCTGCTTTTATTTTATTACTCAGTGTTTTATCATGATGAGGGATTAATCAGACACTACCAGACATAATGGAATCAAACAGGAAACACAGGTGGAAACATCCTTTGCTTTTGGGTTGTTTTGACTCATTGCTGATGTGTAAAACTTTAATATTATTGTTGTTGTTTTGTTTTTTTATTGTAGGTATAGCTGGAAAAAGTGGGAAGAATGAATTTGTGCCAATCATGTTTTCTTAAAACAAGCTATGGGTGTAATTTATCCTGTCCTGTAATGACAGAATTGTGATTTCATCAAATCAGGAGCCGCCCCTTTAACGTTAACCAGCAAACAGTGGCTCTTTGTTCACACTAAATTCACGCAAACTCTAACTTTTTAACGATCTAATCCAACCCACAACGCCAAACATCAAACCGTGTGCTGTTTTTAATCGTACTGTTATCTCTTGCACTATTATCAGCGGGATATGTTTTAAAGAAAAAAAAAAACATTTTAATATCTAGCACAAAGATTATTTGTTTGATTCACTGCAGGGTGAGAAATAAGTTTGTAAATGTGTTTTTATTTCTTTGTCATTTAAAGAAAACAAAAACAATTAAAATCTTTAATTGATGCAGCTGGACTTTGATGAGTGTTTGTGTAACAGCAGGCATATTTCCTAACATGCGGAGTTATTAAATTTGCTTTCCACTGATTTAAAGCCAAGCATGTCTGCTTTGTGGTTTCTCATGTTGATTCAGCCTCGTCACTATGACCATTGTTTGTACATTGTTGGTATTAACAGAAGCAATCGGCTTCTTCAAAATGTTAGAAAAAAAATATTTGTTTTTTTTATATGTGTGAGAGTTGTTGGCAAAAAGTTCAAACTGAATGTCCTCAACAATCATCGCAATGTACACAGCCAACAGGTCTGTCTGTATTTTATTTTTACTGTATTTTAAAACATGCTTTGTCTCTATGCATTTTTTTTTCTAAGGCGTTTTATTGTGCAGCCTTGGATCAGTGTGTGTGCGTGTGTGAGAGAGTGATGTCCTTAATGAGTTTAACCCCTCCTGTTCCACTTTTAGCATGCTGTTAAGTGGAAAGCGAGATTCTCTATCTTCTTACTCTGACCTGATGTTGCTTAATTTTCTTCATTTTTTTATTGTCTTGATCTTTTATTGTTTTTCTTCACAGTCCACATTGATTAGTTGGTTTATTTTTGTCTTTTTGGGGTTTGTAGGGATGCTGACCTTACTGCCCTGATGCTTCCAAATCCAACTGAACCATTAAAGAACTTTTAAAAGCGAAAACTCTTTTTTTTTTTTTTTTTTTCTTCTTCTGCACTCAAATACAAAAAAACATGCAACCAAAACAACGACATGGTTCAGATCAAACTGAATGTCAAAGTCAAGGCTGAAATACAACTGACAGTGATTCCACAAGTAAAGTTTTCTGTTTCTTTATTGTTTACAGAAACTGTATCTAATTTTCTGATTTTTAAACTAAAAGCCCTTTTGCTGTTAAAAATGTTTTAACACTGTTGTTGGGAAACACACAAACAGCCATTACCCTGAGCTTACAGAGGATAGAGAACTTTTTATTAAATTCCCAAAACTTAAAACAAGTCTTTGAGAAATAGAAAAGTTGGTTAAAGTTTTGCAACTAAACATGACAGCGATCTGTTTGTCTTTGGGAAGATAACTGCCGGCATTTCTTCCATTTTCTCTCATAATTGCACATTATACTACCATGCCTTAGTTACAGTGATTTGATTTCAAAGCGTGCAGTTTCTTTGCAAAGTGTTATTGAGCTGGCATGTGGTAAAATTATTTAGACAAAGCTTCATATCTGCAGATTTATTTCTATATTCAGTCATTTCTTAGCCACCTCTGCAACTGCAAAATAAATCTGACAGCTTTTTCCTTGCGGAAAACTTGGGCTTAAATGTTGACTTACCCATGGTTCTCTAAAAGTATCTTTACTACCCTGATTCATGACTTTAGCCTTACTTGGGCGCTAAATTCGGTTAATAAAACAAAAATGCCTCAGATAAGGGAAATTCAACATGTTGCAGGTTAGTTCATTCTGTTTTGAATCAGAATGCTCAGAATCTGTTGCAGCATTTTAAAATTACAGACTCTCCATCCAAGCTCTTTGAGCTGGAGCTCAAAAATCTAAACTGTAAAAATATATATGTATATAGTTCTGCAAAGCAGATCTGCACTGAGATTGGTACAGTGCTAACTCTGAGGGCCTGAGCACAATTATACCCAATGACTTTACAAAGTTTAATTTCACTTTGGAGATATTCATCCCTTTGTTTAACAGACAACTAGAATAAACATCATTGAAATTTGTCTCTCGCACTGAATTAATAGATTTAATTGGTATTAGTTTTTGCAGAAACATCACCTATATACTAAATCCTGTTTTATTGGATGTTTAGAAATGTTATATATTGAGTAACAGCCTTAAAATGTACCTCAGTTTTAAAGATGCCATTAAATCCAATTAGAGGGGTTTAACAATTAAACTAGAATAAAAAAAAAAGTCTTAAACCGATTGCAGTTAACATATGCGATCAGAGCCTTGTTGGCTTCACTCAACCAGCCACAGCTTCACATGATTTCAGTCAGCTGCTAATTGACTCAAATCTCTGAACAAGGTGTGATTTGGCTCCCATACTTTGAGAAAAAAAAAAGGAATTCTTGTTTCCTCTGCTAACGATGAACATCTGTTCAGTGTTTCCATACTTCCGTTCACAGATGAAATAAAAAAAAATTAGGAGACAACAAGCTCAGGGAACAGGTGGTTATTATGGCAGCAGCTTACACATTAGCACTCACTGACGCCCACTGTTTTTTTTTTTTTTTTTGTTTGTTTACATTCTCGTATTCTATTCCTTTTCTAATCAGTGATTGCATTGAATCCTTTCACCCAAAAACATGCAGAGGCCTTTTTGTTTAGAGCCGAGTAAGTCCACCCATCATTTATATTTAAATGATGGTAGGTCCATGATCAGAATGAATGCTTCTCATCATGTTTTGATCATTTATTAAATATATGTTAGGTATGAGAATAGATTTATGAACAACCTATAGTTCTGGTTACTAAAATAATAACATAGTAGAAATTCACAGAAAAACAGAGATGATCCAAAAGAAGCTCTGATTTGCTGAAACAGATGGATCAGCTCTGTTAACATCCAATCATGGCAATTGTCTGACATGTTCTTTTGTTTTGTTTTACATTTTAAGTAAATCTGAATGGTTTGAGCTTTTATCAGAAACCCAGGACTTCCTGATTTCTTCTAAATAGGATAAAACCCAGGTCCCACTGCTATTCACTGTATGTTAGCCGATCTATGGTGCTGTGGGCTTGTTTCCTCTCTAAAAACCTTGTTTGTTTCATCCCAATATCCCATAACTCTTAGAACCCTGAGATTACAAATAATCATCAAGTGGTATTTTCCAGTAAATGGAAAAAGATAATGGTTGAGTATTTCAATTCAGCATGCTTGTAGCGACAGCGGAGAGGAAAAACTCCCTTTTACCCTTTTAACAGGAAGAAACCTCCAGCAGAACCAGGCTCAGTGTGAGCGGCCATCTGCTGAGGCCGACTGGGGTTCAGGGAGACAGAAGCAGAGATACAAAAAGCAACAGTATAAGGCAGCCCTGTCCAGGAAACACACTGCCAGGCAGACGAGCTCCGAGCCAGCACCCATGTCAGAGGATGAAGAGAGCACATCCAGCCAGTCACAATCAGAGAAACAGGACTACACTGAACAACAGGTCGATCTCGAACATCTATTTATAAAGATGTTGATGGCTGTCACAGCCAAACAGGAACAGACGAGGTGAAGCTACTATGAGAAAAGCAGAGAGACCATAACGTTAGAGATTCTGCAGAGAGGGAGAATAGAGATAGAATGAAGCAGAATGATGAAATAGGGTCCCTATGTCCCCCAGAAATCTAAACCTATAGCAGCATAACTATAGAGATAGCTCAGGATAACCTGAGCCACTCTGACTATAAGCTTTATCAAAAAGGAAAGTTTTAAGCCTAACCTTAAAAGTAGACAGGGTGTCTGCCTCACGGACTAAAACTGGTAGTTGGTTCCACAG
>NW_015150618.1:233742-243832 GCF_000732505.1 Cyprinodon variegatus
CAAATGCATGGACTAGTTTCTCAGCATCACCCCTGGACAGGATATTTCTAATTTTTGCAATATTCCGCAGATTAAAAAAGGAAATTCCAGAAACCTCTTTGTTATGGGATTTAAATGGCAGGTTCTAATCAAAAATAACACCAAATTTTTTTTACCTTATCATCTGAAATCAGTTTAATCCCATCCAAAAGAAGTGACTGATTAATCAGCTTATTTTTCAAAGACTGGTCCAAAGACTATTTCATAAAGATCATCCAAACATTTAGTCAAATTAACATAGTAATAGATTTTTATTTTTATTTTTTGTTTAAGAGATGAGAACCCAAATGCTTCATGAACATCAGCGATGCGTGACGGCGACCTGCATTAGTGTTGTATAAAATAAGTTATTCAGTGATTGGACACATAGAGAAATAAGCACAGGAAAGAAGGACAGGAGTAACAGTAGAATCTAGCAACAAAGAAACCAGAGATTCTATGGAGATGTGATAGCGATGGAAAACAGGTAAGACCAAAGAGCGTCAGACTTGACTGATTATGGAAGAAAAACATGAATCACTAGAACTTAATCATAGAAAATACAGAAATAACTCCAAATAACTTTGCACTTCAGCCCCTACAATGCACTAAATAAACTGCTTTTAGCAATGGAAATGCTGTAATGAGTACAATGTTTACAAGAAAATTAAAGAATTCATTTTTGCTTGTTGAATGAAATTCATGCAAAAAATAAATATCTATTTTAAGAAGTGTCTGAAATGTAATTTTTCTGCATAGCAGAGTAGGCTTCTCTGCCCCGCTGTGTTGATGACATTTATTAGTGTTACCACACGGCCTTAAACAAACAGAAGCCCAGCAGTTCCCCCGCTTACATCAGACCTAATTGTCTCCCACTGACTGAAAGACACACAGAGTGCACCTTGTGAGAGAGCAAGCAGCACATTTCCTCTCCTTCCAGCAACATAAGCTTCATCTCTCTCTCTCTCCCTCTCTGTCCACGTGAGCCCTGGCCTTGTGTTTATCTGATGTCAGTCGGATCAGATCCCAGACTCAGAGCCCTGCAGCCGGCAGCATACAACCGCTACCAGCACTGTCATGTCACGTTATGCAACTGTGTGAGCGTGCATCTGGCTCTGTTTACTGCAGCAGCTCTCTGGTTTATTAAAGGCAGGAATCTACTATGCATATACAGATGATTTTCCAAAGCTTCCAAAGGAAACATTTTAAGGTCATGATTAGCTTGATCTATCCGAAAGCCGACAGACTATCAGTTTGAGTTACATATATATTTATAAACTACCTTTTTGTAGAGAGATATCTAAACATAAATGCCAAGTTAGAGTGAGTACACTTTGCCCATGCACAGTTTTCAGTTTTCCAGACCACTTCATCCATAATTTAGGCTGCAGATGTTCATCAATATCTGAAACCTGATGTGTTTAAGCCCTGTGCCTTCAGCATGATGAAGTCCAGATTAATTCAGAACATATGGAATATAACTGATACCACAACCGACTAAATTGTGTTAGAAAAAACAGAAAATAATAATTTGTTGCAAAATATTTTGGTGGCATGAGTTGAAAATGTAAGGTTCTGAATTAACAAAGCTCATCATTAAAACCTAAGCCAACATTATATGCCTTACCTGCTCATTTGGTCCCAACTGGTTGGATTTACCTGCATGCATCCAATCCTGGTGGATCACTCAGAAGAAGCCTTTAATGAGTCCAGTTCTATTTAGTCACAAATCTATAGGTTTGATGGCGTACAAGCACAAGCTGGTGAGATATTTTGAAGGGTAGTGTTGAATGATTGAGATAAAGAAGGAAAACTTTTTGTTTCCTTTCCTGTTTGTCATGATTTTTGTTCTTTGCTCTTGGTTGATAAAATAAAAATAAAATGTAGCAAATTGAGATGAAATGAGTAATTTTCCAAAGTATACAACCAAAACAAAACTTAATCATAACAAAATTAATAGAATAGAATAGAATAGAATAGAAAATCCCTTTATTGTTATTGTAAAAATATATATATAAAAACTGTAAATTAGATAAATTTCTCTTTTCATTGTTTTATTCTGTTTTCATTCTAAATAATATAGCTCTTAAAGGAGAACAAAAACCCAAATGATAAAGTTAACATGAATTTATTATATTATGTAGAGAACAGAGGCACTAAAGCTAATATCTCCTCATGTCTCCACACCTGGGCTCTCAATTGATTCATTTATATCAGGTGGAAACTCCTTCAGAGAAAGACCACAAGCATCTATCAGCCCTGACTAAAATATCTCCATCCTTTTAAAATTAGCACGGATCGATGCATCTTCATTGGAAAATAATCTGATCAGCTGCACCTTTCATCTTCAAAGCAAAGGGACGAGCTAAAAGCATGAGCTCGGCTGCTGGAGGAGCGAGAGAGATGTCCCTCCTGCCCACTCTGTGACTCCACATATTAAAGCTAAGCTGGGAGGCATCCAGAGAGGAGGAGGAGAGAGGAACGTGCAGGCTGAGAGGACGTATGTGTTGTAATACAGTGCTGCAGAATCACTCACAGTCCTACACAAAGCTTTGCATGCTCTTCACTACTCTCTGAACCTCATGACTAATGCATGATATCTTCTCCAGTCCCTGCAGTTTGCTGTCTGAAGTTTTCACCACTAAGAAGAGGGAATCTTTTTTTATTTATCAGCCAGTCGTTTGTGCATATAGTATGCTCTTGTAAAAGCATGAATTTGAAAATTTGATTTCAATTTTTAATTTAAGATAGTAATCATTACATTATATTGCATCTGATAAACACTCAATTTTTCTTTTAAAGCAGAAAAATAAAATGTAATTTTAGTTTTAAAAGACTGACAGGTTGTATCATCAGCAGGTTTTTCTGCGTGAGGCAGAATGTAGATCTAAAAAAAAAAAGAAAACTGTAATTTGATTTTCCTTCTGTTGTTCTGACTCTGGAGAAAATGAGATTGTGTCCCAGATTTAGGAAGTGGTAAGAGGGAAGCAAATGACAAGAGGAGGCTGGTAGCAGACCTATGTGATGTTTGCAATAAGCCATGAGGGAGATGCAGCAAACAGATGGAAGAAAACATGGTCGTCTACTGAAAAGGAAAGAAATTAACTAATACTGAAATATGAATGCTAATAATGAACTAATCAAATAATTGGTTGTGACCAACACAATGTGAAAAACAGTAAATAGTATTCTCATCTGGTCCAAGTTTTTATAGAGTTTTACAATGAATGAACACTCAGAGAGGATATCAGTCACAGGAAAGCCTGTAGTTTCTTCTCTGTTGCCCACCTGAGCATAATGACACTCAGCTCAGTCTGAAGGCTCCAGCCATCTGCTCAGGCTCCTTGTGGCTGTGATATCGCTTTGACAGAAGCTCATTTCCTCAACATACTCTCAGGATTATCATAACCATCCACCTCCAGGATTCCCACTCCTTTGCTTCCTCCAGGTGAAATATATTTCATGTGCATTTCAGAGCTTTGAGGGGAGGCAGATGAAGATGTCATCTCTGCTTTCTGGGAAAGGATGCACAGGAGGGGAACAATGAAATAGTGCACAGATTTCACTTCATGAAAATACTTTAATTGTGTTTAAATTTGGAGTCAAGAAAAATAACATTTTGCAGTTTTTTTTTTTTTTGCAGATGAAAGATAGTGACATGATAATTTGAGCCTTATATTAACTCCTGTCACTGTCTGAGAGCTGTGCTGAGGGAATGCCAACAGGCCTGAAGTATCTATCAGGGTTACTAAAATAAGGCTGCGTGCATCCTGTTGCTGAGGGACCCGACATAAATTTAGACAATGTTTAGAAAAGATCCGATTACAAAAATAACACCCTGAGCAAAAGATATGTACAAAATCTAAAAGTCAAATTTTATCCTTATTTATTTCTTGCCCGTTTTAAAACTGGAGGCCTGATTTAAAGAAAAAAATTCAAGACTCAGTAAAAAAAACTAAATTGAAAATCCTCAAAGGATCCTGTTTCAGTCCGAGGCGCTGCAGGAGGAATCTTAAAAAGCTTAACTCTAGAAAAAATTTTACCTTCCGCCCCAAGGAATATCTCCCTACCCCCCCACAGAGAGGCAGGGGAGGAAGAGAGACTGATGCAGAGCCAGCAGTAGCCGCAGCTCCAGCATTGATTAATGAAACAGACCCTGAGCTCTCAAGTTCAAAGCTGTATTTATTACTGGGCTCTTCTCTCAGCAGATGATGCAGTCTGCTCAAAAAAACAGAAACCAGTTTATAGAGACAGACCTTGCTATGCTTTTCTTACTCATTCCTCAATGGAAACTGATTACTGTTACACACTGTAAACCTGCAGCACATTTGGAAGCAGGATACAGCCCAATATTTCTGGGAGACCTTTTGTATGGCATTTGATCCTAGATGAATAATTGGAGAGTTGGAGCGTTGTGCTGATCGGCAGGAATCTGTTGAATGACTCAGCCCTCTTCGCTGGAGCGTTCAGAGCAGACATCCATCACATCACTATGGTCATCCGTCAGCAACCGGACGCCTCCTCTCTCGTGGTGATTCTCTGTGCAAACGGAGAATATTACCGGCCTCGTTGGGAGGGAATGGTCATGAGAATCCAAACTATGATTCTTCTGTGACATAAAAACTGTACAAAAAAATGTCACTTTTTAACTCAACTTAAGCGTTTGCTGTTTTTTAAACATATTGCTTAGACTTTTTAAAAAGCGTTGAAAAAAACAAACATTTTGTGTTTTTTACTCTAACCAGTCCAGGGTGAGATATAAAATTATCTAGTCCTGCCATGGATTCATTTAAGAAGTGGATATTTTAATTCATTAGTTTTCAAATCCCCTTAAAAAGTGGCTAATGTTTTTAGACTTTGAAAAGAGTAATTAGAATAAACCTTACCTTTGGTTGCTTAACTACTGAAAGACAATAACCTAAACATGTCATACGAACAGGTTGGATGTCAGTGACCTAACCAGACTGACCCTTTAAGGGGCAACAGTCATAACAGGTTTTAAAAAACACTATTCTCTTCTGCTTTATTCAACAACCTACATGAGCATTATTTGTTCGACTCCCTGGATTACTCTCCTTGTATAAGATAAGTAAGAGATTTTTGTTAAGCCTTTAATCGACATGACTCAGTTAAGCTGTACGTTGAACGTTTCAGGTTTGTTCTCTTGATTTACTAAATCAAATGGTGGACAAGTAAAATTAAAACTAGACTTATAAATATGCTGAAACCAGAAATTTTTTCCTCTATTTAATATGAAATTATTCTATTTTTTTTTTTAAGATTGTAGGTCAGTTAGCATTGCTAACATTATTTCTGCCAACTTGATTTCTTAGACGTTCTTTTCTTCAATTTTCCTTTTCTCCAATCTGTTTTACGTGACAGTTTATCTGTTTCAGATTTGTCGGCTCACATATACATCTTTTATTAACACTGCAGACAAATTTAAAATTGGACTTTGATTAATACTTTCTGATGGCAATTCCAAAACAATGATTCTGGCTTTGCACCAACTTTGGCTGTATCCTTACAGTCAGAGACCTTTTTGAAAAATGGTTTGGACCCGATTGCGTCCAGCCTTTAACTTTCTGACAGATCTATTGAGATGCTGCTTCAAACTTTCTACATAATTTTCTTTCCCCATGTTGTGAGGGGCCCCAGTCTCTTCTTCTTTAACAACACAACATGTTGCTGCTATCCTTCTACCTCAGTTATGGAATCATTTTCTCAGGCTGCACACATCCATATTTTTGGCTACATGTAATAATGATCAATGTGTCTACATATTTTTTAAATTTTGTTTTTTTAGACAACAGCTCTCTGGGATGTTTTCAGGTGTTTTAGAGTGATGGCTTCTTCCTTTCTGATATAACTTTTATTTTATGCTGGAGGTGAATTTGTTCCCCCATGAATAATGATGCTCTCTCCCCAACTTCAATCAGGACTTTTAAAAGGTCTTATTGCCTTTGTTCTGAGGTTGGTGTGTAACTCGAAGTAGTGCTCAAAATGTCACCTTGGTGAAGTTAAAAGTGGCATAACAAAAATTGCTGCAGGAATCAAGACCTGCAGAATTTCAGCCTCTTTTTGCTTAACATTTTCTTCACTCCAGTGTAGGGCTGAAACAATTTATTAGATTAATTGTGATAATCGATTATTGAAATAATCGTCAACTACTTTAGTAATCGATTAATTGTTAACTTGAGTTTAGAGACTGTAAAACATGCCTTTAGCTGTCAGGGCGACCCACTTAGAGAAGTAATTATATTAATATGATATAAAACATTTTGCATTTAGGATTTTAAAAAAAACTTTTCCGCCAACAAAAAGCCCCAACCAAAAACCCCCAAAGGGGTTTAAATTTGGAAAAAAATCTTCTTAAAGGAAACTTTGGCTATCCAATTATTAATCATTTAATCTGAAAAATAATCAACAGATTAATTGATTTGCAAAATTATTATTAGTTGTTGTCCTACAACAGTGGTTGAGGCCCTGTCACCTATTAAAGGGATGAAGATGTGTACTTTTGTTGCTGTTTTTTTGTCACAGAGAAACCTGTTTAGCAGATCCCATTAATTATTTCATAGATACATTCTGAGGAGCTAAAGATCATTAATGCCTACAGCTACCACCACCTACAGCAACTCAATAATAAACAAATAAAACCCTATGAGTTGCTGCAACATTTAATTTCCCTTTGGGATAAATAAAGTTTTGAAGTAAATTTTTGAATTGAATTTGAATATAGGTACACTTTTTGTCTGATAATGTGTTTCCAAAAGAGTTATCTGATAAAAACTTGGCATCCAGATGATGATCATCTCAGAATGATCCATTTTAAAAGTTTTGCTTCTAGACAGGGCTGGTTATTTTCCTATTTCTTAAAGACATGTATGTTATCTGCTATTTTTAGTCTAAAGAACTGGTTCTTCTTATATTGGTCCAGCTCTATCTTGTTTTCAAGCAGCATAATATGCTTTCATAATCTGGACTGAAAATAAGTAAAACGCAGTATGGGTCCAAAGAAAAGCTTTGAATCACCTCCAGAAACCTTTAAGCCTATGGATCAACAACCCTTTCAAAGATGATAAGACAGTTGTAATTTAATTCTGGTTTGCAACGTTTACACAGCAATGCACCCTTATTTCTGAAGCTTTATGGGAATAAACAGCAGAGAAGCGAGACAGCCAAAGTATTTGCATAGATCAGTGCTCTGATGCTAATGTGCTTTAATGATCCAACTTAGCTTTATGCAGCACCGTTGGTCACAGCTGACGCAGCAGCAGCATCTCTGACAGCAGCTGTTTGTACCGAAACGTCAGAAGCTGAAGGCTGTTTTAGAGCTGATCTTGTGTCCTCCTGGCAGGAACAGCCATGCACACAGGGAGGTGCTCGCGTATTTCCACTGCCTCACCACAGAGGAAAGGATGCCACTGTCTGGTGCTCTTTACCTGAACGCAGGTGCTGTTGCCACGGTAACAGTGGATGAAAGTGTCAGAATAAATCACGAGCTGACTGTCCATTCACTGTGCTCCTCTGGATCGGGTCCTGACCTCATCCATTTCCCTTGAGAATAGTCTGCTCCTTCAGTTGCTTGATGGATTCTTCTCTATTTTATTTATTTATTTATTTCTACTAACTTTAAATCCAGCCACACTCAGCTATGGCTCTGACACCTACATCCTCCTGCCCTGGACGCAAAATTAGAGGGCAGCTGTTCCAGGATCATCTTGTCCTGGGACAGATTCCTGAAATATCCCAGACAGATATATCACTGCCAGGGGATGCACGGGAGGGGAATGGTGCTCAGAGCCACTTATTTAACTCAGCATACAAAAATATCTGCTTTAAAATGTATCAGTGGCTCAGAAGGCATGGAGGTTGGTTTGTTTATGTTATGAAATGAATCTGCCAAAGGGAAGGAGTCACACTTCAGCTCCGGTTGTGCTGCATCTAGTTTTAGGACTATTCTCAGCTAGGGTCTGATGTCAGAAGATCTCTCAAGAATATTTTTTTTCCTTCTATGTGTCCTTTTGTCTCTTTAAACTATAAAAAAAAAAAATAGACAAATACCAACCTAAGCAGGCCAACTTTACTTTACTAAGAAGACACTGATTAGAGTGTTTTCATATATAACATCAAAAAAGAAACAAATAGAAAAGCTGTCAAAAGCAACCTGGTTCTTTGTAAAAAAATAAAATAAAAAAAAGAGAATATTAATTGGCATTTTTATTTGTGAATAAAATTTTTGTTTTTTTAAGTAGAAAGAAACTCAAAAGCAAAACATCATGCATGATAAATTAAAACTAGGAATTGCTGGGTCACCAAAATGATTCAGACAATATGTAGAACTCATCTAGTAGTTCACAGACATACCCAGAACAACACTTGAAGCTCTGAAGTGTAGGCTTCAGAGCTTCTTAGCTCTGAGCTCAAGATCCTGCAAAAAGACTGGGCAAAAAAATCGATAGGAGATTTTTAGGGAAAAAAAGACACAGTTGAACAAAAATAACACAGGTCTGTCTGTCATGCCCTAAAAGCATACTGATGATTCCTGAGACATGCTGATAGTCAACATCCATCCATTTTCTTACACGCTTTTCTTACACGCTTATCCCAAGGGGGGTCAGGAGGGGTGCTGGTGCCTATCTCCAGCTGTCTACAGGCGAGAGGCAGGGTACACCCTGGACAGGTCACCAGTCCATCAAAGAGCAACACAGGGAAAAACAACCATTCACGCACACACTCACACCTAAGGAGAATTTAATTAACCTAACTGTCATGTTTTCGGACTGTGGGAGGAAGCCAGAGTACCCGGAGAGAACCCACACATGCTCAGGTAGAACATGCAAACTCCATGCAGAAAGACCCCAGGCCGGGAATCGAAACCAGAACCTTCCTGCTGCAAGGCCTGATAGTCAATATGGTGTGTAATTATCTTAGACTGCTTTGCAGCTTCAGGACCTGGATGGAAGCAGTAAATGTCTGGCTCATGAACTTAAGCACTCACAGGTTAAGTAGGAGGACAGTGGTCTGAAGCAGACCAGTAAGTCCACTTCTGACTTCTACTATGCCTTACAGAAGGAATATAGGTCAGGTTTTAGTGTGGTCTAGTCAAAGTCTGGACTTACCGTAATTCTGATTCCAATGTTATGGCTGCACACCTCATTCATGTTTAATGCATCTGCAATGTTTGGCTTAATTTGTTTTGTTGTTTTTTTGCAGAAGAGGCCATAATTCCTCCACACAGTGTAAATGTAAACCCTTTAATGTCACAAAATGGCCAAATCCACTTTCTACATTTAACCCATCACCTTGGGGAGCAGTGCCACTGTTGGCGCCCAGGGATCAGTCTGGGTTTAAGGGTCTTGCTCTGGGACCCAGAGTGGCAGCCTGTGGGAGGGTGTAGGCCTTGAACTCAGGGGCTTGCATGCTGGGTCCCAAGTGTAATGCTCTAACCACTAGGACACCACTCCCCACATGTAGATGTACAGAGATGTACGTAGACATGCACATCTCCACAGAGATGCACGTGACTCATTAACAATTACTGCAAAAGCTTGACTGCAGTCAGAGTAGAACAACTTCTTATGTTTAGCAGTTTTTTTTCTTCTCAGATATCCAAGTTTGTTGGCATTTTTTATAATAAAGTTTTTTGAAATATAAATAAAAATCTAAGATTTTAGGTCTGAGCTTGGGTGTGGCTGCGTGTCTTCTTTTCTGTCACTTAGATATTTACTGTGGGTTTTTTTTTAAATATAAATATATGTGTGCTTGTTTAGTCAGTAAAATAAGCACAATGAAAGGCGTGACAGCCTATTTCCAGAAGTGTCCCAGTGAGCCGAACCCTACGCTCCACGGAAAATACACCCAAACCTCTTGTTGTTGTTAACAAGTCAAGAGCTTTCCTCGGGCTGTCATTCCCACAGAGGAGCTGCATCTCAGCAACATGTCACTATACTTTCTGAGAAACATGTTTTTTATTCCAAGTATCAGTACTCATGACAACTACATCTATAGAAGTGTTTTACTACATGTATTGCAAATTGCAGAATCTCATTTATCTTATTCTGAGCTT
>NW_015150618.1:244058-298700 GCF_000732505.1 Cyprinodon variegatus
AGGGAAGTCATCCAGCTGGGCTGGGCTGGAATTTGACTGTGCAAAGCCAATGTCAATCAACATTCCATCCAATTGGAATTTTTAAATGCAGTTGTGCATCTCCTCAGTCACTATAGCGTTGCCACTTCATGCTCGCCTGTTGCTGTTTATCTACGGGGTGTACAGTAGCTGGCTCTCGGGGGCCCCCCAGCAGCTCGGGGCTCCAAGCAGTTGCTTGGTTTGCCTGTTGACAAGCTGCGCCTCTGGTTATAGGAATAAAAAAACATTAAGATTATGAAAGACAGCTGGATCCCTGACTAAGTAACAACTTTGTTAAATAGGAAACAAAACTGGCCTCTGTATCATTCAGGATGGGACAGGGAGCCCCAAGCATAATGTTTTACGAAATTTTTATACTTGTAAATGCATATCGCACTACATGCACCAGGAAATATTTACAAAAATAAAAAATTAAAGCTTGCTACAAACTTTTGCCTTCACCCGACTGTATATTTATTTTTGATGCATACCTTCTCCTTTTCTTTTGAAGCACCCCCCCCCCTGCATTCACCTAATCAGTACATGACAGTACAATAAAGGCTTGGATTTGATACCTTGTGCAGGTTTACAGTCTGAGGATGACAGAGAGTAAAAGTAACCAAAAAAGGATTCTGTAGAACTGATCCAAACACTGGTATTGGCAATAGAAACTCAGATAGTGCGATAAGTCTCAGATTCTGAGATCTCTGGTGGTTAGTCTGCTGCTCATTCTGACTAATCCAAAGGCGCCTCTTCGTAATTCTGGCTCTTTCTGGGGACCTCCTCCCAGTGGGACGTCCCACTAGGACACGATCAAGTTGCTCGGAGTGACTATATTGCTTATATTGTGATCTTCAACTGCTTTTTCTTATCCTTGTAGACAATTGGAACCATTATAAAGTCATTCACAGAAAAGGATGATTTGATAGTATGTAATCTAGGTTTTATTAGTCCTGGGTGAAGGATAAAATATATCTCAGAGTTTTCCCCCAGTTGTGCAGAGAAACAACAGAGAGGTCTACTTAAACACTCAAAGGTTTGGTGGAGCCTCTGTTTAGCAGCATAGACTGGTTCTACCTTCCCAAAAAGCTCAGACTCTAGAACAGAATAATCTGATCGAGCCTCTGGCTCCTGATAAGTATCTCCAATAAATGCCCTATTATAGAAAATGACCAGTTGGTAAATTGCTCCCCGAGAACATCTGGGAAATCTGGGAAGAGTCTGGGAGAACTTCCTGGAGGACTGGAGGTTTTCTGCCACCTCTGCTTGCATCAATCAACAGGAAGCAAAGTGAGCGGTCCAGTATAATCACTAATTGCATCACTGGCCTATAAACTTGGACATGATTCAGATGTTTTTGTAGGGAAAAGCACAAGCTCAACAAAATCTGCAATGAATAAACACAATTAATCAAAGTGACGCATTGGGATGGACTTACATAGTGCTGATGAACGGATTCTAAAGAGCTCAGCTGCAAACTTTATTTTTAGCTATATAAAGGTCCTCTTAACATCAGACAGCAGTCTGACTGAGTGTGTTTAAATGCTCTCTGTTTGGGGCAATGACCTGATAAAACAGCCTTTCCTGATTTCAGTTAATAGCTGGATAACAGTATTATTATAAACAGCTTGGTAGCAAGTCCGTAGCAACACAGTGAGGGAACCTGTGGCTATCTGACCAGAGACCCCCTAATATGAAAGCGATTACATTTAATAATCAGAATATCCTGTCCTTACTACAGATTTCATGGGCTAAACAACCAGGCGCAGACAGTGGGGGAGAATATTTCCGGTCTGTAATTCTGAACATGTGGGTAAATAAGTATTATTATACAAAACATGTTTATCCGTTTATTTAAACATTTTGTTTTCAATTGAATTCTGAGATATCTGCAAGAAAACTTCAAGGCAACTGAGCTTGCAGCAATGATTTAAAGCAATTTTCAACCTCCCCAGCTTCTATGTAGCCCACTCACCATATGAACCCTCTCTAAGGGTAATGAAGGAGCAAACTACTGACTTCCTTCTGTCTGGGCATCAGGTTTTCCTGCACAGAAACACTTGGACACAGATTTTAATCACAGACATGTCTAAGCTTGGGGACTGTTACAGTGGGTGGGCCTTGTGTCCTGTTTCTGCATCTGTATTATTAAGTCCATTCACTGAGTGGGTGAACATGTGCTAATTATGAGTTTGCACCAAAACCACAGAAGGTTTAGCAGAGAGTTAGGACTTGCCTGTATCAAGCAGGATATCTTTAAATGGATAATTACTTCCATAACAACATGTCTACAACAATTTTACTTAATAAGTGTCTTTTTTTCATTTTCATAACCATTTTTAAAGCATCTTCTTTGATGAATGTTTTATGTGCATTTTTACAGGCCTTATTTTTTTGGAGCCAGAGTGGATTTTTCAGAACTGTTACCTGAAGTGGACGTTTTTGTGCGATGTGATGTTTCTTTAAGTTCCTGTACTGCTGCTACTCTGTAAGGTCATTGTTGAAAATGAGAACTGAACCTCCTTCGAATACTTAGTTCAAGAAAGTTTAAAGAATTATTTATTTAAAAATTTACATTTAGAGTACCGGTAATGCAATGCAATACCAGTTATCAGTTATGTTTGGGATAAGAAATAATGGAATAAAAGGCCAAGTGTGCAGGGGAGCATAAATGACAAATAAAGATGTAATGTTTTGCTTGTTGATAAGAAGTTTGAGGAATTTGTAATTCATCCTTAAATTGTATTATTCCATCTGCTTTTTTAAAATTTGTTGTTATCCCTGACAGGGACACAGATCCACATCCCTTACATGATGCTGCCACCACCATGCTTGGTAATTGGTACCATTCCTCAGTTGAAGACACCCCACAGGTCTTTCTGACCAAATACCCCAAAAATCAGCCACATCTGACTCTAAAACATTTCTCTGGAAATCATTTGGCTTTTCCATGTGGAGCTTAAAACTTCGATTGACCTTGAAGGAGCTGCTTTTATATCTAAGGATTTTTTCAAAGCTGGCGCGCTCACACTCTAGCCTGATTTTAGTGTTTAACATTGCTCGTTCAGCATATTCTACTTTATGATAGGCTCTAACATCCTTTCATCTGAGAACATCTGTTTGATAAGAATAGTATTTCCATAACAACAAGATGCTTTCCCCAAACCTTCCATTAATTGAAAACTTGGCATAAGGAGGAACATTTGAGGGGAGTATCTCTGGGAACCTGTCAGGTTTGTGTCGATGTTTTCTATTTTTCTCCTTTTTCCCACAATCATCTTTTAGATGTTTTTTTTCCCCATCTGACTTTTTAACCACTTTACAAACTTTCCTTTGAACACGTGCTTCTCTGTACATGTGATGATTATTGGAAAGAAAGATGAGAGAAAATAAACCAGAGGTTGAAACATATGTTTGAATAATCTTAGAGGGTCTAATTATTGGCAAAGATTATATTATGCAAAAAAAAACTCTGCCTCCATGAGAGCTGTTATGTTGTTTTTGTTTTTACTTTTTGCAGGATGCCATATCTATGCCAGAACCCAGCTGTACAGGATCAGCATTAAAATAAATGACAAATGCTGTTTTTAGAAAGTCTTCATATAATTCCACAAATGATTATACTTTTTGGACTGTTTATCTCCATTACTCAGAAAAACAAATAACCACAAATAAAGCTAAACTGATACCCAGTTATTCAGTGCATGGATCTTAAACTGTTTATTGGAACAAAAAGGAAATAGGAGGTGTCAGTGGGTATGAAATTAGGGATATTAACAAGTTTAAGCCATATTTCAGGAGCTATTGCTCTGAGCTTTGTGTAGTACAGGTACTTATAGTCTAACCAGAGAAAATTAGTTTTTTTTTTTGGTGTATAGTCATTTTGGTTTATTCAAAACACTAGTGTTTAGACATGCAATTAATACACCAGGTGATTTACATGTGAATAGTCAAATTTTACACAGTTCAACATGTCGAAATTCATCAGCTGCCGTCAACAGGACCTTTAATTTTCTGTGCTCATAATGGAGGACTCCAGGGAGCCAGGAGGACCTGTCCTTCACTGTTGAGTGATTGAACATATTGTGACAGCCATGACAGTCTCCCCTCCCCGAATACTTTGAGGCAATAAAGCCAAGGAGGTGAGAGTGTGTCACCAGACTGACCAGCAGTGTGAACCCTCACAACAGTGTGTCAGAGGTGAACTTCTGTGGGGTTAAAGGGCCAAGCTCCTAAAAACAATAACATCAAACTCGTGGCCCACACACACAACTCCCCAAGCAGACCTGATGCCATCTTGAAATTTGCCACACCCTAAAACAAGCATGTGGCAAGATATGTTAGTCAATTTAGATCTGTTCTGTTTTAAAAATGAAAATGAAAATGAAATGAAATGAAAATGAAAAATAGAGTCACGATTTTAGCATCACATTTCAGGGATTCAACTAAAGTACAGATCAGCCTTTAAATGTTGACATACAGAAAGCCTCAAAAGCAGAATCCTTGAAGCCCGATGAAGAGGCCTGAAGGATCTTGTTAGGGTCATTAAAGCCCCATCTGCTGATTTCCACTCCACTCCGGCTTTGTGCTCAATATATCCTGTTTTTAGTGACATTGTTAGCAAATTCAAAGTGTTTTCCTGTCTCTACAAGATCAAATTAAATTAAAACCGATCAGCAGTACTCATGTGAATGTTAGGGAGGCTTCTTTAGCTCTGATTATACATTTTGACTCAGTCAGTGAAAGTCTGACACAGACTATGGTGCTGTAGGATATATTCCTCTTTAATCATTTACTGAGGATAAGGATGTAAGATCAGAGCAGCTGCATCTTGGATTTATGATTCAACAAATATATAAGGAATCATAAATTTATCAGGAGTAAAACAGTAAGGGTGCAGGATAAAAACAATGTTTATGAGCATGTAGGATATATCTATTCAATCTCTTACCTTTAACTATTAAATACTGATACTCTTTAGAGAAAGTAAGCAGTGCCTTTGTGAAAGATGCTATGTTAATGAATTGGTTTGCACACACCATTAAAACAAAGCTGTTGGTATGATAGTCATTAAAATGCCATTGTAAAATGCTTTAGGGATTTTTATTTTTAGAAGATAATCCTCTTAGTAGTCATCTCCAAGAGAATAAATACTATAATAAGCAAGAAAATAGGATATTTTGTTATTTACCCACATTCTGGGCAGAAGGATTGCAGTTTAAGATGCCTCACATCTTAAACTGCAATCCTGACAGTTTAATTTAACAGCCGTGTGTGCAGTTCTGACAACATCGTTGAATCCTATGATAAAAATGGAGTCCTTTCCTCGCTCTGTTTGCTGCCAGCTACCCGCTGTGTGTGCAGCTCACTTTAATGTTTCTGATAAAGTGATTGCTGAAGTTAGGCACTGAAAATGACTTTGAGTCAGGAAGAACAAAACTGAGATGGAAGCGCTTGGAAAAACCTTAGCAGACAAGCTGTATTTCTAACCTTAATCTCCCATTATAGCGTTTCTGATATCCATCCATCTTCTTCCCTTACTCCCTCAGGTTCACGGTGGGCCGGTGCCTTTGTCCGGCACTCTATGGGCAAGAGGCCGTACACCCTGGACAGGTCGCCAGTCTGTTGCAGGGCAACACAGAGACTCACAGAAAAATACCACCATGCACACACACACACCTAAGGACCATTTAAAGATGGCAATTAAAGTTACAGTCATGTTTTTGGGCTGCTGGAGAAGGTCCGATTACCCGCAAATAACCCATGCATGCATGGGTAGAACATGCAAACTCCATGCATTGAATAATCAGGAATCACTGCAAGGCAACAGTGCTACAGCCCGAACTTTAATATATATATATATATATTTTTATTGCTTTGTTATAGCAGCAAAACAATAGTATTGTTTTTAAATGAAATGAAGAGGGAGGGTAAGTGTGATATACTAGAGTGTGCTGTAATATTATAAACTATTCCACACTACTTTACTGTACTATACTTAAATAAGAGAACATTATTGTCCATCACATTTCCTGAGATTTACTACGCTTTACTCTGCTGAATAATATTGAAATCTATTTTTGTTATATTTTTATACTACATGTATAAAAATATAGCAAAAATATAGTAGTCAACAGCACAGGAGAAGGACAGGGGACAGTTCTCTCACCATTCCCTTTTTACACTGTGAATTATAATAGGCCATGCCATACAATACAATGCAATACAATTCAACGCAATGCATTACAATGCAATACAATACAATACAATACAATACAATACAATACAATACAATACAATACAATACAATACAATACAATACAATACAATACAAGGCAATGCTATGCAAAGCTATACTCAATGTAATACTATACTATACTATACTATACTATACTATTGATTGATGATTGGATTGCATGGAATACAGTAGAAACAAAGCTGACTGTTTTTTTAAATGGAAATCTTTAATCTGGACTCATTTTGGGGGTTAATGCATTTTATACCTGTTACAGACGTAGCACTGGGGCTGTTCAGAAAACATCCAACACTAAGGCGCCGGAGGCATAGGCCTTATTATTTATGATTCAGAAGTGGAACCAAATATCAAACCAACAACATCGTCTCGTTGCCTAAAAGTTAAACACAGCATTATTCACAGAATTACACATAGGCTGCCATTACTTATACTTATAAATCCCCTCCCGCTGTTGTGGTATTAAAGGATGTAATCAGTTTTAACACACACCAATCATCTCTTTATGATGAGAAAATGGATTTCTAATGACAAAATTATCATCTCGTTTTCACGAGAAAACAGCTTTCATTATCTTTAGATAATGAGAAAATTAACTTGTTTTCTCGAGAAAACCACCATGTAAAAACATCGGAGGGACACGGCCACTCTTGGCTTCCGTGTTTAAAGAACTTGTGAGAACAAATGGTATTTAACATAATTACCTTAACTTTAAAATGTCATTTATAGCCTTTTTTTTTCACTGTTCAAAGGGACGACCAGAGAGCGCACACTAGCAGACAACAATGGATTGACGGTGAGAGCAATCCTTAAACAGTGTGTGATATGTTCTGAAGGAAGTAACACCCCATTCTGATTCTTCGCTGATGTCTCACACCTTTCCAACAAACCCTTTTTACTGCTTAGCATTGTTCCCCATAGACATAACAATGGTCCCTATCTCTCCCCTGAAGAGCTGGACATCTGTGAGAGAATGAAATGTTCACTTTCCCTCCACCACTCCATGTGTTGCCAAGCTGGGAACAAATAAAGCACTGTTCTTCAGCTGTGCTGCTGCTCTGAAGTCTATTGACTCTCCCTGTTTATAGACTCATCACTAAATTGTAGTTTCACATAAGTACTTTCATTCTCTGTTGCTTACATGTGATGCAGGTGTCAAGTCATTTCTGAGTGAAAGTACATTCTTCTGATTATTTTCAGTGATTACATAGATTACCTTTATGTTAACTTAAATAGCTATTGCCTTGCGATTGTGATAAATAAACATAATTTTACACCATTATTTCTGCAGGACACACCCAATATATATATATCTATATATCTATATATCTATATATATATATATATCTATATATATATATATCCTTAAATTTATGACAGCACTTAAAATATGATATGTCTTTTAAATTGTTTTTCAAAGCAGTAACAGTCAAAAACAGAGTTTTAGTAAGATGCATGTTAATATTGTTTAGTGTGATGTAGATTTGGCAATATATGTGCTGAAGTAACTCTCTGATTGCCTGACATCTTCTCTTGGGGGTGCTATCTGTTTTTGAGGGTGTTGATTAGTAAGTGGCTCCCAATTTGGAATTCGGGAGGACGTAATTCTCACATTTCCATGCATGTGTTGTGTTTGTGTTACAGCAAGAGAGATTGCTTGAAATGATCTTAGTCTGTGTGAAAGGTTTGCTTTTTCTTAGTACCCCTCTGTGGAGTGAATACTATCCCCAATGTCTGTTAGATTTACTACTTCCATCTTTGCAGTATGGATCTACACCCTTCTGAAAAATTTATGTAACCTTAAAAGACGCAGTTTCTTCTTTTTTGTTGCATTTACATGCTTCAAATACTCAAACACATTTAAAAAGCAGACAAAGATTTTCCAAATAGATAAACATGTGTTTTTATTGTTGTTGTTGCTGTTTGTTTTTTGCATTTTCCTTTGAGATTTTTTAGGTAGAAAATAGAATCCATCAGTTCATCATCTGTCTAGATCTAAAAGCAACAAAGCGGAGCCAGATCATCACTTTTCCACCATCATGTTTGACTGAAAGTACAATGTCATCCTTCTCTTCCTTCTTGTCCACTGATTTTTCTTTCATTTCTCCAAACATCAAGATATTTTGTTTGTGTGTTTTTTATTTTTTATTTTTTTTGGTCAGCAATGATTTTCTACTTGGATCTTTCTTGGATGCTACATTTTCCTAATATCTTTCGTACTGTTGAATCATGTTAATGGCCCTTAACTGAGATAGGTAAGCTTTAAATAATGTTCTGTTTTTGTGACCCCCTGAACTAGTTGTTAGACTTTAGGGAAGATTTCTGTAGGTCAGTGTCATGATCTTGGCACTGATTATTGGCTTAATGACTCATTCCATTTACCTGTCTAACTCTGCATGGTTTATTATCGCTGCTCATCTGATCCACCTGCTCCTGCCTCCTTTGCATCCAGTCATCAGGGCCAGATTATCTTGTTCTCTCTAGTCAGTGGTCAGGGTGTTTTTAGAGTTCCTTATGGGCCTTTCAGATAGGAAGCGATTTGCGCTGCGCTGGCCGTGGGGTTCAGCGCATTTGCGCTGCGCCGGCTGGGTTGCCGGGTCTAGTCATTTGTTTGTTGTTCCAGCTTTTGGTCAGCAGCAAATATGTATCTGACCCGTGCTAAGAAGCAAGCGCTAGCGCTAGCCCTGCTAGTTCGAAGAAAAAGAGCCGCAAGGAAGAAGAGGCTGTGGGTGCACGAAACCCTCAGGTCCAGAGAGCAGCTTGGGGAGTTCCGGCTTGTGAAAGAGCTCCGTTTTCACAGCGACCGGTTCCAGGTCTACTTTCGGCTCAGTATGGAGCAGTTTGAGTCGTTTGAGTCGTCGCAGCCTGTCTGAAAGGCCCATTAGTGTTTCTGGTCACCTGATCCTGACCTGTTCTGCCTCTCAACCACTGAGCCTGCCTGTTCCGGTCTGAACGTTTTGCCTGAACTGTCCTGGTCTTCTCGGTCTCTGAGCCTGCCTGTTCCTGTTCTGATCTGTTTGCCCGACCTGGCTTCGGTCTCCAGCATATTCTGGGACAATCTGGGTGGCTCCCGCCGCATCTTGTTGGCAACCCACTGGGTGGATATAACCTCGTTCTCTGGGCATGGACTTAACTTTTAAACTAAGTTAGTGAACCATGTTCATAATCTTCCTCTGTTAGATTATCGTGCTGAGTAACCTGTGTTTTCTTTTCTCCAGAATTTCCTGCAGCAGATGTCCTAGCAGCTGTTCTCACAGCTTTTTATTTTTTATTTTTAGATAACGCTATTTGAGTAATCCCACTGTCTGTCTTGCCTGAATTCTGGGTGCTTCTGTTCTGAATCTTGACAGGTCAGTACCTATCGCGTTGCTCATTGCTGTATAATTTTTCTCTATTTTTGAATCATGTGTCACTGTACAATTTGCTGAGATTCCAAAATCTTAGAGTTGGCTTTTGTGAAACATTCAAACTGCAAAACATTTGGTTATTATCAAGATAATAAAGAGCAAAAAGTTTGATTTAGAAGTATTCAACAATTTATCTGGTTTTAAGAGTTTAAATCATATTTCAGGTGTCCAGCTTTACAGTGTGATCTTATTTTAAGAAATCTTGTCAAATAGATTTATCTTGCTGTAGGGACAGATCATTTCCCTCATTTTGAGCACTTTTTTCCACAAATGTAATGTTTTAATGTAGTGTTTTAACACCACACTGAAAGTAGCAAATAACTTTGTCTCTGATATGTTCTTGGGTTTCTTTAAATTTGGGCTCTGTGTAGTGATTCTTGAGATCCTTTAGCATGTTTCAGGTTATACAAGTTATACTTAAGTAATTTTATTGCACAGCTCTGGTTGTTATTAAGCATTAGTGTGCTAAGCATTGAATATACAAAAGGTATTAGTTGGACTTATTAAATGAATCAAGTAAATCCATGATCTCAGATTGGGCCAGGTACTCATCAGCCATTATGTTTGGCCTGATGAGTACATTTGTTTCTTTATCTAAAACATTAATGTGTCAAGGAAAGTTATTTTTTATTTGATTGTATGCTAAATCTCCCAGTCACAATCCGAATATCAGAAAGCACTGCTTAATCTGATTTAAAATGCAGTCGAGCCTGAGCCTGAGTGTCCACTGTGGAATGCTGTTTAATCCACCCAGGCACTTTGCAGTACGATGATCACAGCATTCATGTGTTGGAGGAGGTGTTTGGCCCCAACCCTTGGTCCCAGTTTAGCCGTCTGTGCTAAAGTGGCTGCAGATTCCCACAATAACAGCACTGACGTCACTGACCACCCATCAGACTTGTGATGCATTCAGGCTCAAGGTTTAAGCTTGTAATTTGGGCCACCACTTTATTAACGAATATAGGGCTTTTTTTCTGGGAATATCTGTAGAGATAAATCCACTCTATAATCAAAAGGTGGAAAAGAAGAAAAACATTAAAACAATCTTCTGTGAAACACACATCTACGTATAAGTTGACTGAACATTTCGTTTAGCCACGGTAAATGGACAAATTTGCATATATTTATCAACCCCCAGACTTTGGCCGAAATACAAAGATTTCTACTCTAACTTTTTCCTATTTTATCTGATATGTTTACAAAAAACTGGATGAGAGTCATTGATATAGATTCAGTCTGAAAACTTGAATATTCTAAAACTTGTAACAGAAAGTATAACGCCTCCTTTTGCTTTGTTTACAAAACCCAGGAAGTTATCAGTTTATACACCAACAGCATCTAATGAGTGTTGCTCTGAAGTGATGCATCCTGATTAAACGTTTGTTTATTTTAAATCCTATAGTTCAATATAATGCTTGAGTTTATGTATAAATAACCAGTCTCTATGTGATAAATAAAAGACAAGAAGACTTCTCTAATCCACACAAACAAGGGGAGACTTACTCACAGCAGCTGTGCTCTAAAGGTTTAACTGCATGTTAAATCGTTGAACACTATATCACTTAGGCAGTAAAATGACAGCTGGCAGCTTTCTCAGTCACTAAGGCGAAAAAGAGGTAAAGCATGCTTGGGAGCATTCCTTCATTTTGACTATTAAAAATAGTTTGCAAGAGTGACTGTTTAATTTTTTTTTCTGGTAAAAGATCTTTAAAAAAAACTAATGCATTCAGGTGTTGTATTTAAATAGTTTGGAGTAAAAATGCATGACCAACTCCTCAGATTTTCAGTTGATATCAAATAATTAGATGAAATTACTTTTAAAGGTTGGTAATTACCAATAAACTATTTGATCAGATATAGGGACTCATTTCTGTAGATTTGTTTTGAAGATTAAAAGAAAAGTGAACAGAACCCAGCAGAGCTGAACACTAATTTTAGGGACTAATTGTGAATCATATAGATTAATTATTACATCTCATTCATATTTGACATCCAATAGAAACCATGGTCCCATAAACCATGCACACAATTTCAAACATATTTGTATTTCAAATTTTTAAGCATATGTCTCACTTCAACATGAAAATGTTTGACTTTCTGTTGTCTTTCCCTTGCTGTTTATCACATCCACTGAGTGTTTCATTTTCCCTATTTTATTGTCAGATAAAATTCTCAGTGAATTCTTGTTCTAGATATTTCTTCTGATTGTATTACGTTTCATTTTACATTTCCTATGCTAACACGGTTTGTTAAGTAAAAATTAGAAGACTGTTTTGCAATATTACCAGATGCAGTATTTATTTATTAAACCAAATAGTTTATTTAAAAAAACATGACTTCTCACAGCTATGTGAAACTCTTGCTCATATTTACATTTTAATAAGTGGTGTCAGCTTAATAGCATATATCGGAAAAATAGACAATATTGACAACTCCCATTCTTTGGGGAAAGAGACTCAACCTTTTCCTTTAATTTGAGATGTCACTCCTTTCCACAAGATTTTAAAAATACCAAAGATATACGAGTGGTTTAAAACCATCCATCCATCCATCCATCCATCCCAGCAGTCTAGGGCACTTTATAACCTGGACAGGTCAGCCATCCATTTCAGGACAAACATCCACCAAGATAATTAACAGTTGCTGTTCAGTTATGTGGAAGGAAACCATAGTATATCTGCAGACAACCTGCACATGCACAGGGAGAATATGCAAACAGGGTGCAGAAAGACCCTAGAACCCACGACCTTCTTGCTGCAAGGCAACACTGCAATAAAGTGCACCACCATGCAGCCCTTGTTAAAATATTACAAGACATGGCAATGGTAGTGTGACAGTCTTGAAAAGCTTTGGGGCCTGGATAACTGGCAGAGGAACCATGAAATCTGTTCTAGAAATTCCCTAAGGATGAGAGTGTGGCAGTGGTAGGGAATGAGACCTTTATATTTGGTCCTTAGTCCTAGACACAGCTGCCCCAGGTTTGAATCCTGACCTGGAGAACTTCAGTACATGCTTTCTCATCCTGTCTTTTACTTTGAAGTAAAGGACTCATGTGCCACAAAATAATAAAATTAAAACAAAATTACATTTCCTAAGGCTTTCCCTAAAAGGTATTTCTTTAAGGTGGCCTACCTTAAGTCTGTACTTAAATCCACTATGATGCAACCTTAAAAAGACTAGTGACACTCCAAATAAGCCAACAAAAAACTATAACAATGATCTTAGATAACCAAATTATAACAGTTCTTCAAAAATAGCGGGTATAAACATTGTTTTGCAAGGTGCAGCACTAGAAAATGATAAAAAGAAGAAAAAAAAAACATTTTAGTGAGCAAATATTTATTATGTCTGAGATTAGTACATAATTCCATTTTTGTTTCCAAGTTAAATAATAGGAAGATGAGTGTTTTTTGTTTTTGTTTTTATTTAACGACAGATAGTGGTGCATGTTCTATTTCCTGTTTCTGAAGAAAATATATTATTCCCTTTATTTCTATTAAGTGATATCCAAAGGTTGTCGTGATTCAGCCTTTCAGGCGTAGGTAAAAAAAAAAGCATTTGCTGATTTTTTTTTTTAGCAAATACATATAACCTATGCTTCAAGGAATATAATTTTAGAATGTATTTCTCATTTATAATCTTTACAAAAAAAAATGACATATCAACATGTTTAAAATTGCGGTGTTTCACTTTCAAAAAAACCTTGGTAACTCGGTGATAAGAACGTAAACTGTGCTAATTAGTGTTTCCGATTTCCGACAGTCCGTGAAGGCAGTCGGCAGAAAACTGCGATAGAAGCAGTGATTGAGGAGAGAGCAGAGCGGCGCGAGCGACGACGGCCATTTTAGAGCTGCCTTAGTAACCGACACACATCTCCTGGATTTTATTTTTTATTGTTCCGTAGAAACGCTCCACCTGACTGACGAGGACCGAAGAAGGCTGTGTTTGACTTCCCCGCGGCTGAACTCAAAGTCAGGATGCGGTTCCGAGGGAATAAACCATTTGCATCCGCAGTCGGACTGCTCCTCGGACTATTATTTGCGGTGGAGGCAGCTAAAGGTAACTAAGCAGGGATTTATCTGATCTCGTTGCGTCTCTGTGTTTGTGTGAGCGTCTGACACGCTTTGGACCGGAGGCCGGGGGCTCCCCGGACCCTCCTGGATGTGTTCGGGAGGCATGAAGGTGAACGGGAGGAGGTGACGGATGCCCGTCCGCTAACCTGTTCAGAGATGGTGGGTTCAGGGACCAACCGCAGCGGATGGATGTGGCCCCGGTGGCAAGTGCATCCCTCGATAGTAAACCCAAAATAATAGCGCTTATAATCAGTTTATAACATCCAATCTTTAATTTGATCAGATATAATAAAAAGTAGAAGCTTTATCCTTCTGTCATTTGCATCTATTTTATATAGTCGCGTAATTCTCCTCTCATTGAAGAATAAAACCCTCTGCAGCTGATAAATGATATTTAGTAACTGCAGCTCAATTTAATCAGCTTATTAAAAAACATAAATGGTTATTATTCTATTTGCAACCTATTCTTCTGTTATAAAATGTTTATGTTTTGCAACATGAAGCCGATTGGTTGGGTTGTGGTCCCATCGTGAGGGGGGTTTGATCGGCTGCGCACTGCAGATCTCATGTCCTTGTTTTGTTTTCTCTGGTTTGAAATCTTTATTTGGTGCCAAGCTTCAGCAGGAAGATCTGCTCTCACCTATAAACAGAATCTGTGTGCAAAGTCGAAGTGCTGCTTCTCCCTTCTTTTGCAGCATGTCTTTATTTGCTGCAGGGAGGTCCTCCTCCCTCCCTCCCCTCCCCTCCCTGCTCCTCCCTTTTCAGAGATAAACCCTCTTCACCTCTACAGCATGAATTTATAGACTGTTTTATCCTTTGACTCAATCCACCGGATCTCCATATTAAACTTCCTGATTCAGGGTGTGTTAGAGGCAGGTGTATGTGTCACTGGACATATTGGCAAGCCTGGGCAGCTACTAGCCAGGCTTTCATTGTTAGGCCAGAATAATGTGTCAGTCGGAAAGGGGAAAACTGGGTGTGCAGCTGTAGAAGTTGGGTGTGTATTTAAGCTAATCTGTGTTGCAGATTTACCAAAATACATAATTTGGGGAGTGATGTGGATTGTTTTTAATGAGCAGTTGTTTATACATAAAATGTAAAAAATGAGTTGTGAAGCCTTAAAGTTGATGTTAATTTCTAAAAGTGGTACATATACACCAGAGTCTGTGTTTCAAAGTGCCTTTGGCTTTACAGACAAGTCTGGAAATGTATACACTCACTTTAGTTATGGTAAGCAACAATAAAGGAGAAAGTTGCGCCTTATTTTTCATTAATTTTCTAGATTTTACTCCTCTTTAAAAAATCCAAAAGGTAGAATTCAGAATCTCATGAAATATGCTCAGCATTCATGCATAATGAATCCTGTATTTCTTTTGACTTATTTTTTTTTTTCAGCTTTGATCACTTTTAGTTCCAAGCTTATGAAAAAGGAAAAGATAAATCAAAACTTGTTTCTTAATTTAAAAAAATAAATTCTTTGCATATTTGACATCAGCCTTTTAATCTTTACCTAATGTTATTGACCTAGGGCTCTTTTCTTTATAGCAATAAATGCTAAATAGCCTAGACTTGTTGAAATACCTTCAGGTAATCGTCTACCCTAAGCTGATGGTTGTAAGCTACATTAGCCACAGCTGCCCTGGGGCCGACTCTAACCACCAACTGGGGTTGATGATGATGCAATGAGAAGGACAGAGTGGGGGCCTCGAACTGGGAATCTAGTTAAAAGACAAAATCTTTTCATGATTTGTTTAAAAGAAAAAATACAGATGTAAAAACTCTTATTGGCATACATTTTTGTGAAACCTTTAAAATATAAAATCATGCAAAATAAGGAAACTTGTGTTTCCAAATATACTATAACTGAAACAAAAAAGCCTTAGAAACTAAAATCTCTTTTAGCTCTTTGATTTCGTTTTACTCTTAAAAACAAATCCCCTCATAGTAATTCATTTTTAGTACTTTATAGCTGTAATAGTCCTTTCATTATTTGGTTATTAACCTCTTTCTACTAATCTAATGCCTAACTGCCTGCTTCCTCAGTGTTTGTATATGAATTGCTGTTTTGCAACATGACCTATTTTAACACCTTCCAGTTAAATCACGTCCTGTCTAAACTTAGAGGAAATCTTGTTATCATATTTCATAAACTTATCGTTGGCTTTTAACACCAGTTCCACTTAGTAGCTTGCTCCTAACTTTCACAAGTCATCTTAAAGAAAGGTGAAAACATCCATAGATGAATCAAATCTACAGGTTTACTAGCAGTGCATATACAGAGTACTAGCTTACACTCCTCGTGAAGTAAACACCAAACCAGACTGGCATACAGGTACGCATTAACCTCCAATAAAGTGCTTTTATTCTTGCCTGTTCTTTCTTTTTCTTTTTTTTTTCTTCCGTTTCTATGTGAAGCAGCTGAGAATGCTCAGCAGTAACTTCATTCCCTTTTGTCATCAATCAAAAGGCTTAGAAGACCAGTAATACTTAGTGCTGTGGGAAATGCAGCAGAGTCCCAGTATGCATGTGCAAAGTGCACCTGCTGCCTTCCCTGCTCCTATCAGGAAAGAAAACCTGCAAAATCAACTCTCTGTGGAGGGCTTATCTTTTATTTACCAAAGGTTACCTGGCTATTTTGTGCACCGCCTCACAACTTGTTGTCCGTCTTTTTATTACCAGCCATCTGGCAGAGAGATAAAGGAGCCAACTACTCGCAAAGGTTTGCTCCCTCCTGTGGTTTCTTGGTCCTGAAAGCGGGTTTAGAAATGATTAGAGGACAGTTCTATATGAAAAAGAGAGAGCTGAAGGCTCGGTTCAGATGATTAACATCAAAGTCCCTATTTAGTACGTATGAATCATTTCTCCGCCATTAAGAAAATGCCAGAGTGAAAATGAGTTTGTCTCATGCTGGGCTCTTCAAACTGCTGTACACTGCACTACCAGAGAGAACTTTCTGGCCATTAAACCGTTTCTCGTTTCTTTTCCAGATGTCAACCATGTTTTTTTTTATTTTGCCGTATCCACGAGCAGCTGCTGCGTCTGCTGCAATGCTTTTGCTTCTTCTGTGCAAACAATCCGACAAAGGGAGCACTGACTGCTGGGAAGTTTTCGTGGCTCATTCATCACTGAATTAAGTTCATTCTAGTCAAACAAATTGGATGCCCTGCTTTGTGAGGCGTTAACATATGGCCTCCCCTCACATGGTTGAAGCTTATTACAAACCCTTGTAGAGGCATATTGCATTTTTCTTTTGTAAACAACCGTAAAAAAACAAAAACAGAGACCTGAACAATCTCTTTAGAAGTGGAGGGGGCTCAGATTTCCTGAGTGTTGCAAAAAGCCATCAGTTAAGCCCACTTTAAGCCCTGAAGCTATCGCTGATCTGTAAGTCATCGTTCTGTGTTGAAACAATTAGAAACTATGTGAATACACATGGCTGACAATGGCTGCTTTGTTGGCCCCTCTAATGCCTCTCCAGTGACAATGTTATGAGCTGTTATTCTGTATCAGTTTACATACTTAGTTTCCCTCTACAAGGGTCATGTTAGATAATGATTAAATGCTTAAACTTGGGCTGATTTGGGAATAATTGCTAATTTCAGCTAAAAGCAATTTGATCATATTGTGCATATGCACTGAAATCGTGGTATTTTGCTCACTTTTATTTCTCACAAGTACCTGCTCACAGCTCATGTTTGACTGGGACAGCCACACAGTTGCATCAACACCCTTTGTTAAACAATTATGCAAGAATAAAGACTATTTGCGAAACTCAAACATGACTTGTAAGTCTTTGGAGGAGAAAGAAATCGAGGAAGAAACGACTCACAAAGGAAAATTATGTTGAAATCCTGGAATTATTCCTTTTTCTGTGCTGGATTTTTAAAGTCAGTGATGGCAAAAAAAAATTAAAAATCTCTAATGTAGGTTATTTGGAGAACAATAGAAACCATCCCTAAAATGAATGCCTATTGAGCTTTATCTATTTAATGGAAGGTTTGTTAGATGGTTTTACTAGCACTCTGTTTAAACCAGTTTTTGTTCAAAAATCTGTCTCAAAGTAGGTTATAAATGTTTGAACTGACGAGAACCACCATTGTTTTTCTCCTCTTTCATTGACTCTGAGTACCAGCATATCTACCAAACATAGCATCTATCATCCACATGTCAGGTCCTATGTGTTTTTCTTCAGTTTTCTCACAGTGAAAGTTTTTTCAGGACCGGGATCTCATTGTGTGTCCACATAACAGTGCAGTCACTGTTAGGAGAGATCACAACTCAAGCCCCACAAGAATGTGCGTATTAGATAATCCCCAAGTGCTAAGATGCAGAGGCATTTTGATTTGCTAATTTGCCTACTGAGGGTCTGAGACTGCTGGGCTCCTATTGGGGTCGGCAGTGACTTTCCGCTCGTTGGGGCCTTTGTGAGCTGAATGGGGGCAGTGAACTGTAAAGAAAGGGTCATTGAGTTTGAATATTAAGTTGGCCAGATGACCAGGAAGTTGTCAGTCACCAAGAAAAGGAGTATGCATTTGTTTAATTGCCTGGTTACACATCAATAGTTATTTTATTTTATTACATAAATGATCTAACTGTGAACATTAATGTTTTTTCTTTTAATATAAATGTGTTTGTTTTTTCTGTGAGTAAACAGTATCAATATTCTAAGTGCAGCTTTTCTGGCTGAGACGCTTCCTCCCATGAGTCCTGTTGTTTCCAGGGGAAAGAAAAGAGCCACAGCAGAGCTATTCACTCTGGGGCGTTTTCACATTAAGATTCAGGTTGCATGGTAAACAGGTAACCAGAGAGCCGTTTACCTGCTGCAGGCCAGCCTCGCTCCGTTTGGAGCTGCATGGTCTTGCTCTGCCTTAATGCAGCTCACACAGAGAGCTGATTGAGTTGTGTTTAAGGTTGCATAGCCCCCCCTCTTCTGTGGTCATCCAGGGCGTGTTCGCCCCGCTGGGCGGCTGTGACAGCACAGCGGACAGACTTAATGCTGTTGCCTGGCAGGGGAACTGAGACGCTTTCCTGTCTGAGTTGTGTGTTTTGGGAGTCAGGGCCCCTAAGGCCCCAGCCTTCCCTTTAAGGTTTTCTGGGCCTCTGAGAACAGTCCCAGATCTGTGATGGAAGCCTCCTGCATCAGTGAGTTCAGTAACATGCAAGGCAAGACAAACAGAGGAGCGTGCTAACTGTTTCAGTCCGAGAGCAGATTGTTCATTGATTATTCCTGGTCCACTTCTCTGCAAAATTCAAGTTTTTAGGTAACTGGGATTTTGCGTGCACCACATTCATTTACCTCTTAAATAAGGCCTAGAGCTGTTTTAGAAGCTGCTAAAAGTTATTTTTTTGTTTTTCATTAAAATAAACCTGTTAATTAAAGCTTTCCTCCTGTTTAACAGTGTTCCTAAATATTTAGGAGTTATTGGTACTTTCTTGCAGTCAAAATGTCCCTGACCTTCACTGGAAAGGCTTTAACGTCTGGTGTTTTGTCTGAGCCTAGATAAACCCTCCCTCTTGAGCGTGCTGCTCCAGCTAATAAGACAAGTATGAACAACCAGGCAACAGAGGTGCTTTATTTAGCCTCAAACCATGAGACTGCCAGTCTAATCTAGAGAGCACGCTGCCATTAACGCTGCCTTTACTGTGAAGTTTCTAACAAAGGTTATTATTTTATTGATAACTCAGGTAATTATTTATTCCAGGGAAACAAAGCTATTAAGCATTTTTTACTACACACTTTAGGGCTTATTATAGATAGGGAGATGTATGCAGGGCCTTTTAAAATTATTCACCTCCCTTCCATGTTTGTGATTTTGAGTTTTTCGTGTAATAACAGATGTATTCATCCTGAATAGGCTATCTTGCCAATGAAACATAGTGGTGGCAGCATTAGCTTGTGGGGATGCTTCTGTTTAGCAGGTCTGAGCTTATAAGAAGGCAGACGAGGCTTTAATCTGACAAAACCAGAAGAAAACCTGTTGAGACTCAACACTACAGGTCACATGATCGTACCATCCCAACGCGATGGAGGGATGCTGAGATGCAGATTTGATGTTCATGTGTTTGATCACTCTGATATTTCATTATAGTTCATAGCACAGATAAATAGACCATATTTCTCCATACAAATCCTTATGAGTTTTGATTAGAGCTGTATGTGTGCTGTGAAAACAAAAATGATTTGACTACTGCTCTGACGCTCAGGCTGAATTAATGAATCAGGGCTCCACTCCGCAGAGCAGCCGCAACACGTGACTGCAGCATCATTATTACACAACAAGGCCTTTGAGGTCCTCTGGTCTCCTAAACCCTCATCTGATAATCACAGGCCACAGCTACAATGCAGACAGCTTTGTTATTTCTTCTGAGCAAACAGCAGCCTGTGGCCAGACTTATATGATATTAATCAGGACGGGTACTGGAGCTTCTGCAGCTAATGGATCTGTTGGAAAACCTTTAGCAAGATAAAAGCATGCTTGATTGTCTCTTAGGGACTACTTGTAGATTTTCTGCCACAAGTTATCAGAGCTAGAGTTGCTGTTTATTATTTTTAAATCCTTTTTGCAGAGACTCTCTAGCAGCAGCTGGCGGCTTGTTGGTTCTCAGGATTAACAAGACCTATTGTGAGCTTAGCATTCTGACAGGAAGCGTTTCACACGGTTAATAGGTCAAACTGTATAGGTTAGGGTCTGGTGACAGAGAGGGCCGACTATGGCAAGGCTTTGTCTTTGTGTCCATGTAGATGTTTGTTCCACAACCTTTTTTTTCTTTTTTAACAAGATATCAAATACCAAAAATGTTGCTTTAAAGACTCTGTCTGTTATATGATCATTCAGTTCTGGTTTGCAATGTTATTGATTTTTGAATAAAGCCGCTGTGAGTTGAAGTTAACCTTGGGAATGAAAGTGTTCAGTAGCATAGTAATGTAAATTACCTTTTATAGTATTGGTAATGCCATTATTTTACTTACAAAAAAAAAGTTAATTATTTTAATTACAATATAATGCAGTGAGTCTTTGCAGCACTAGTGGCTCGTTTTTATGGACAGTAGGCTGACACGGCGGGGAGACATGCGGGAAAGGACAACAGGCCAGTTTGAACCCGGGTCGCTCCGGTCGAGGACCAAAGCCTCTATAGATGGGCCGTGTGCGCTAACCACAGCGCCACCAGAGCACGACCAGTGACTTGTCTTAATCTCAGTCTCTGTGCTGTAGGAGAAAGGTGGTTTCCATTTGCTGTACAAGTGGAGAGAGACGAGCTGAGAGGTATACATGATACTGACTGGCTGAGGAGATGTGAGGTGGGCAAAGGTGATAATCCTCCATTTTACCAAATGTTGGATGCTCCTATTCTCCATGGCTTCTTTAATCGCTGTCACATCCATAACAATGAAGAAAAAACTTTTCTTAGTGTTATTTTGCACATAGAAGTATTGAAACACATCGTCTGATTAACAGTCGAAAGCGATAGGTGAAGAACAGACCTAATGTCACTTACAAAGTAAAGAATGTCTACAGACAAAGTTGGAAGGTTTAACTACTGTTGATGTGAGCAGTAGCCATCTTGAATACGGAGGTCGAGTATGAGGTTGTGTTGCCAAAACTAACTGACCCAGATTTCTGACTTCCAGTTGAAATTTCCTACTGGAAGGTTGGAAGTGAAAGCTGTCCTAAAATGGAAACATAGATGCTGATTTTTATACTCGCTGGAAGTCAAAGGTGAAAGGTTCCTGTGATATGCACATTATGTCTGGGAACATAGTGCCTGCAAATGTTCCACCTGTACGATCTTATACTAATATCACCTGCAGTACTGTTATTGTTTACTGTCACACTGGGAAATACTGAATAACCAGAATGTCTGTAATGGTGTGACTGCTGTTTAATGTGGCGTCAAAGTATATTTATTTTGTTTTTGTAAAGTTATAGATTATTAACATGGGAAATGTATAAAAGCTCTGACAAAAACTCAAAAGATTTGCAGCATTATGATGAATGACAAGCCCCTTTTACCCTTTTTATTTTTGGGGTCACATTTAGTTGTTCATGAAGGGCTAAATGATTTGTTCTCTTTCCATTATAATAGAGATTCACCAATAAGGTGTGGAATCAAGAGTAGCTTGACGAATTAGCAACTTTTATGTGCTATAATGCANCAAGGCTTTGTCTTTGTGTCCATGTAGATGTTTGTTCCACAACCTTTTTTTTCTTTTTTAACAAGATATCAAATACCAAAAATGTTGCTTTAAAGACTCTGTCTGTTATATGATCATTCAGTTCTGGTTTGCAATGTTATTGATTTTTGAATAAAGCCGCTGTGAGTTGAAGTTAACCTTGGGAATGAAAGTGTTCAGTAGCATAGTAATGTAAATTACCTTTTATAGTATTGGTAATGCCATTATTTTACTTACAAAAAAAAAGTTAATTATTTTAATTACAATATAATGCAGTGAGTCTTTGCAGCACTAGTGGCTCGTTTTTATGGACAGTAGGCTGACACGGCGGGGAGACATGCGGGAAAGGACAACAGGCCAGTTTGAACCCGGGTCGCTCCGGTCGAGGACCAAAGCCTCTATAGATGGGCCGTGTGCGCTAACCACAGCGCCACCAGAGCACGACCAGTGACTTGTCTTAATCTCAGTCTCTGTGCTGTAGGAGAAAGGTGGTTTCCATTTGCTGTACAAGTGGAGAGAGACGAGCTGAGAGGTATACATGATACTGACTGGCTGAGGAGATGTGAGGTGGGCAAAGGTGATAATCCTCCATTTTACCAAATGTTGGATGGTCCTATTCTCCATGGCTTCTTTAATCGCTGTCACATCCATAACAATGAAGAAAAAACTTTTCTTAGTGTTATTTTGCACATAGAAGTATTGAAACACATCGTCTGATTAACAGTCGAAAGCGATAGGTGAAGAACAGACCTAATGTCACTTACAAAGTAAAGAATGTCTACAGACAAAGTTGGAAGGTTTAACTACTGTTGATGTGAGCAGTAGCCATCTTGAATACGGAGGTCGAGTATGAGGTTGTGTTGCCAAAACTAACTGACCCAGATTTCTGACTTCCAGTTGAAATTTCCTACTGGAAGGTTGGAAGTGAAAGCTGTCCTAAAATGGAAACATAGATGCTGATTTTTATACTCGCTGGAAGTCAAAGGTGAAAGGTTCCTGTGATATGCACATTATGTCTGGGAACATAGTGCCTGCAAATGTTCCACCTGTACGATCTTATACTAATATCACCTGCAGTACTGTTATTGTTTACTGTCACACTGGGAAATACTGAATAACCAGAATGTCTGTAATGGTGTGACTGCTGTTTAATGTGGCGTCAAAGTATATTTATTTTGTTTTTGTAAAGTTATAGATTATTAACATGGGAAATGTATAAAAGCTCTGACAAAAACTCAAAAGATTTGCAGCATTATGATGAATGACAAGCCCCTTTTACCCTTTTTATTTTTGGGGTCACATTTAGTTGTTCATGAAGGGCTAAATGATTTGTTCTCATTCCATTATAATAGAGATTCACCAATAAGGTGTGGAATCAAGAGTAGCTTGACGAATTAGCAACTTTTATGTGCTATAATGCATACTAGTTGATAATTCAGCCACTGAGTCAAACATCCTTATTCATATATGCCGTTCTTTACATTCATGTAAATAAAGATGCTTAATACAAGAAGCACTGACTATCACTAAAAGTACAATAAGCAGTAATTAAATGTAACAACATTGGCTATAATCAACAAAGTGTACTATAGTTGTACTGATGGAGGTAATTATTTTTGATACAAAGATATTACAAGATTAATCATCATTCAAGCATTAATGTATTTGTTCTAGGGTTGTCACGATACTAAACTTTTCAACTCAATACCGATACTTTTAAAAACGAGTATTGTATCCGGATACAACATTTTGGTATCGATACTTTTTTGAGTCTCGATACTTTTGACAACCCTAATTTGTTCTCAACTTTCTATTGTTTATTCAAACTTAAAGGCATGTCTGTCAAAGATTAAGGCCCATGTGTTTACACACAAAACAAGTTTGGTTTTCGGTTCACATGCCTTATTGAATAGAGAAAATAAATGAATGTTGCTCTATCAGATCTGCCCATCAGTGTTCAGTGTCTTAATCACATCAACGGGGAAATCAACTGTTTATATTTAGCAATTAGCTAATTTTATAGGGGAAATCAAATGCAAAACTGGGCAAGGAGCTCTGATATTTTGTTTCTTGGTCAACCTTGTGAGTGTTTGAAGTTGCATTTCTTCGTAGGGTTAAATTTTATTGGGTTTATTTGCTTTGCAGTGGAGTTGCATAGGAATCTGTTGCTGGGCTCGGAGGACGCTCAGTCGCCACCATCTGTGTTCATAAAGTCACAGCTTGATGTTTTAACTCTTCTCAAGTTTTTTATACTTTCCAACTATCTGCTATACTGGGTGTACTGGGTTTAATAATAAGCTTGATATAAAATTGTGTCTATAAAGTACGTTGGTTTTGGTTTGAATATCAGCCTAACTGGTTTGGTTAAAAAAAACAATTTTTGTGAAAAAAACAACATCACTAGTGGGAGAATATTGTTCCTCTTACATTTAAGTGTTTGTACATCTTTAGTAGGGGTGTAAATCACACCCATCATGGCGATTCGATTCAGTATTGATTTCTTGACCCAACGATTTGATTATTTTTGATACTCAAGAATACACCACGATATGATTCGATTAATTGGTTCAATTTTTTTGTTTTTTACCTCTCAGGCCAGACAATGTTTCAAATTTGAAATAAATCAATGAAAGCTGTTATATTGTTATGCATTTTATTTGAGAAACAACAGCAAATAACAGAAGTAGAAAGGTTGTACTCCACCTATTCCTATTAAAACCTCATTCACTGAAAAATAATAATGAATTCTGAAATGCCTTGCATCAAAAAAATGCTGTACAAAATAGGTGCAATGCAATACCTCGGCTCCAGAGTGTCGAGCAGGTATTGGAAGCCTTCAAAAAGCCGTCCCCGGCCCCCCCGCAGACACTCTGCTGCACTTCTCCCAAATTGTAGTTGACCGCAGACAGTGCCGCAGACAGGAGGCCGGCTTGTTTTGCTTTATGACCGAAATTGCGGAAAACAACTCGTGAAGTTTGACCAGCTAGAAGAGTGAGGTGCGCAAGAACGCTGGGACCCTTTTACCACCTGGATCTCCCCCTAGAGATGCTTTAAAAGACTCATTGTTTATATCCCTCATTCTCTGGTTTTTATCTTTTATTTGCAAGAATGTAGAGATGATAAAACCCAAATATTAGCCCAATAAACATTGAACTTCTTCTTCTCATTTCTTTGTTATTTAACAGAATAGTCTTTAACTGTAACCTAATGGTGTCACTTAGACAGGAATAGAACCGAGATCTAAATGTTAATGCTAGTTTTTATTTCAGACGGCATTAAGCCAAAGGAACATGAAAGGTTTCACTTTAATGAATGTGACGGATAGGTGTATTTAGGTGCAGGTGGAGCATTTCCCCTGTTATTACACATCATCACACGAGACATGATCAGAAGTTTCTCCAGTCAGGGCTCCAGTTATCCCACACTTGATGTCTTGAACTAAATATACTGACTAAGGGGCCGTCCTGAAGAAGCAGGGTTGGGTTTAAAGACTCGGCAGACTTTAGAGTTACCACACCACTCATTGGTTCAAGAGAAGTATTACCAAGCCTGTAACGGCTGCAATTTCATCTTGGTACAAAGCTTTATGGGCAGATTCCTTATTCGGCTATGAGTTGATCTAGACGAAGAGAGAATTTTTGTACTTTTTTAATTAATATTCACAACACTATCAGGGTTTATTATATTATCTGCCAAATCAGCTGACTGATTTTATCTATAAACATTCTACACAGTTTGGGATTTTCAGGATTTATCTCTGATTTGACTGCATGGAAAGTTGCAGATTTTTAATATGATGGTATTATGAGCTTCAGAAAAAGTTTTAAATTTAATTTCTGCAAGCGGGACTACTTTATGTGATTTATAATTCCCTCATACTGTAGAGAGTATATTGTCAGAAACCATCTAGTCCAAACTTATTCCTTAATAGATCTTAAAGATGTCCCTCCTTCCACAGCTAATTCTCCCTCCAATATATTAAAGTTAAATAGGATTTTTATGAAACACGGAATAATTTCTGCATTTGTGCGTATTACATCTTTGTCAATACACAACAAATCTTTCTCTCTTTATTGCAGATTTGCAGGGAAGAGGAAGATGAGGCTGCTTTGTAGCTGAGCTTTTGAATTTGTCATTGCATGTGTGGGCTTGCTTCTTTTGTTTTCATGCTGACGCTCAGTTGTTTCACATTCTTCCACTGTTTGCCATCTGTGACTATCTGCATTGCGACTTGTTTCAGGGGCTTTGTGCTGCCCTCCATCCATCCATCCATCCATCCATCCATCCATCCATCCATCCATCCATCCATCCATCCATCCACTCATTCATCCATCCATCCTCCACTCATCCATCCATTCTTCCTCCACTGATTCATCATCCATCCTCCACTCATCCATCCATCCATCCATCCATCCATCCATCCATCCATCCATCCATCCATCCATCCATCCATCCTCCATTCATTTATCCACCCATCCTCTACTCATCCATCCATCCATCCTCCACTCATCCATCCATCCTCCACTCATCCATCCATCCATCCATCCATCCATCCGTCCATCCATCCATCCATCCATCCATCCTATGAATTACTCTGCATTACACGTCTAAAAGTACAAGTACTAGAGTGTACATTGCTAAGTGAATACCTCAAATATTGAGGTATTCACTTAGCAATATTGATTAATCCATTCATCAAATATTGAGTTTTTGTATTTGATCTTCTCTAAGTCGGGAAACAATATGGACAGGAAAATATTTTGTTAGCCATCTTTCTTGGTTCCCAGGTTGGAGTTTAATTTTTTTTTTAAAGTGTGCAGTGACCCTTCTTCAGAAGCTGCCCTGGTTCACCAAACCTTCAAGATGAAAGCTATCAACAGCTCGTGATTGAACAAGTGGGCTGCATGTGACCCAGCTCAAAGTTACTGTGACTCTATGGGAAGCTAAAGCTGATTACTGTGACAGTCTGGCCCTGCAATCTGTCTGAGGACTTCCACTTCAGTTCAGCTCACAAGTCGCCTAGTAAAGCAATTTCCTGAACTCGATCAATTCCAAATTACTCGTTAGCACGTCAACATTTTCATATCAAGCCCTGCTTTTAGAGGACAGGATTTGACCAGGCATGGCAGAAAATATGTACCTCTGGAGTTTGTTTGATGTTCAGCAATAGTGTCAGACATAGTGAAATTTTTCCCATTACCCTGACTTTTAAGCAGAGATTTAGACAGGAAAAAAGATTTGATGTCAACTTTGGTTTGAGTGGTATATTCTTTCTATTTCTTTTTCTTCATGCTGTCAATTTTAGTGTGCAACTCAATCTTCTGATTTTACTATTTATTTTTTAATATGGATAAAAAAGAAAATTGGTTGTAAAGTATTTGTAACTTTTAATAGACTAGTAACAACTTTCATTTACAAGGGTCTTACTCATACCTTTTAATTGCCAAGTGCTGATCTTACCAATCACATTCAAGTAGGTTGTAATTAACTTTAAATGATTGTGCAACCAGTTATAATTACACTGCATTATGTGATGATGCAACCATGGTCGATGTATTGCAGAGGGATATTTGATGCCATGTGAAAAACATACCGGTACATCTTTTTTTAATGACCTTGGGTCATTGTATTCATTACTTGTCCAGCAGTGCTGTCTTTTTCTGCAATGTTATATCACCTTAAACATATCACTTACAGCTTCTAAATAATCTGATCAGAAGTAATTCAAAAACCTGCTTTAGGAAAAATCTATTTTAATAATTATCAGATAACAAAAATCTCGTTTCAATTCCAAAGATTTGTTTTAAGCCACAAAATGATCCTTACTGTTCCTACTCAATTCATGCCTCATGCATAGTTTCCATTCAAATAATTCAACGTGACTCAAGCATCCATGAAAAAAGCAGATGGTAACAGCGACCTGCTGCTACAGCTAAACGATCAATGGCTGGTAATGATCGACCACGGCGGAAAGTTGTCAAATGTTACGTAGCATGCTGCTTAGTGACATAATCTATCTGAAGATAGAAATGCCTTTAATTATCTGCCAGATCTTTAAGATGTATTAATTATAAAATAATTGGTTTTCCAGATGTTTTCCAAATGTGCTGCAAAGGACTTTTTTAATCACACATATATTTGGCAAATTACAACTGGAAAAATAGAGACTAATGAATTAGGCACCAATAATCATGTTAATTTGTTTTTTCTTTTGTAGTTACCTCATTTGGATGATTATATAAAGAGTTTCATTTTTGTATTTTAAGGATAAAGAAAGCTACAAAAAATCTTGTTTAAAATGATGAAAAGTGTGTATGTACAAAAACCATCACAGAAAATGTCTTAAAATCGATCCACCTTGACATGCTAACTAATGCTAGCTCCTGTAGTCTCTACTTATTTCCCCTTCTGTGGTAATCCTAGTTTTAATGTTCAGTCTATCAGCAACATGCTGTTCTCAGGTTTATCCTTCACATCATACTGGCAAACAAAACCAAGACCTTCTTTTAACTGTGAGAGTCTGTTTAAAACATAACACTTAAATTGTTGTTTTGATTTATTTACATCCAATAAGAGTATATTTTTTAGTACTTTTTATTGTATTTACTGTATTTTGCAAATCTTTCCATTTCTGCATCGTGGACGTGGAAAAGTATTTGTATTTCAATAAATGAACTGGCAATCCATCAGTTAGTTTATTTATTTATTTTTGGCTTTCTGTATTTTTTATTAATCTTTATCTTTTGCAGACATTAAAAATGTAAATGTTGAAGAGTCCTATGGCAGCTTTGCACATAGGATTTCTCTGATCAGTCGGCCCCAGTTACCGTAATTGTTGGTGATCTTTGCCCATATGTGCAACCAATCTTATCTGCCTACACAGAAGTCTGAAAACAAGCCCCTGTTTATGTTCTAAACCTTTCATTAATACCCTGCAGCACTATTTGACTGTTTTTCAGTAAAATAAGATTGGAACATTCAAGGTTTAATGTGACTTTATAACCCCTGAATATGCCATTTATATATAAAAAAATCATCTATAGGTCTAACATATTAGACCTATCACAGCTTTTCCTAGCATCAGGCACCCTGGATTAGCTCAGTCATTACATTGCTTCTCTTCAGCCTGTTGTCAGCAGGTGTAACCATCACATCTGCAGATCAGTAGCGAGTTGATGCCATCGTTCCCTCTCACCGTGGAGGGAGTGTCTCCTGGCTGTAAGAGAGCAGCGTTTCTTCTTCATCGCCGCTGTTTCCTAAGCCGGCCCGAATGTGTCACTCACTGCAGCTTTTCCTGCTGCTGCCAGCTACAGTAGATAGTCTTGTTTGCAGCAGGGATGGTTCCCATGCCGACGAATGGACCAAGCCCTGAGCAGCCTGTAGCACTATGTAGCCTGACCTTGATCATCAACTTGAGAGCACAACTGCAGCTAGCTGGCAATAACAGTGAATTGCATCCTGTGTAAACTTCACGTGTGAAAAATACTCTTATCTTTGTGTTGATATTGGCTGGCCTTCTTTTTAAGTTAGAAAGGTAATACAGAGGAGGATAGATGTAAAGCATAGAGTGGTTTCTTTTTTCTGCAGTGATGCACGTGTCTGTGTCTCATCGGCTCTTGGTTTCTGCTGCAGGTTTTCTCTTGACTTTGTGTAGAGCTTCTAAAAATAACACTAAAAGCATCGCTACCCTCATTAATAATGTATTCAAACTGCATGGGGCGAGGGAGGAGGTAAAAGTCAAAGCATCATAGGAGGGAAGTCATCAGAAAAAAGAATGAAAAAGGAAATTCTTATAAAAATCTGAATCTGTAAATATGGTTCCACTGTTATCAAGGTGAAAAAATATCATTAGCCTATTATGTCTTGAATATTCAGTCCAAGCTGACCTTTCTTCTATCTGCTTCTTCACAGTCAATAAGCACAAACCATGGATCGAAACGACGTACCATGGGATTGTGACAGAGAACGATGACAAAGTTATTCTGGACCCTCCTCTAATTGCGCTGGACAAAGACGCTCCTTTACGCTATGCAGGTGAGTAAAAACGTTTAAAGCTGCTGCCGCTCCTTCACTAATTCATAATCAAACATAGCTGATATTACTTCTTGCTCATCTCTGAGTAAATTAAAAAGAAAGCAATGTTACTCTGCTCCTGGATGCAAAACAACTGGTGATGTTTAATGTTAAAAGATTGTTGATGAATTATTCATTTATCTAATTCTTTATTCTTACTAAATAAAATAGAAACTGGCTTTGAAATGCCACATGGTTAATGTATGAAGGTCTTCCTCTCTGCAGCTGATTTTAATATGTATATGTTTTAATCCCTCCCATAATAAAGTTTGTATCTGATATAAACTTTATGCTCTTTCTTTCATGTAAAAGAGCAGCTGACTCAGCTATGATGAGGTCAGGAACTGTTTAATCTTACCTTGTTGCTTTAATTATCATTTAATACCCTGCGGTAGCACACACGTGTGGCTCAAAGGCATCCATACCATAAGATTTTTATGACTTGCCTTTTATATTGATGAACATCTGGCTGCCATCCCCCCAATTTGGCCTTTTCATTTATCAGATCAAAATGTGGTTCTTTTTTTTTATTATTTCATTCCTCCCAGTGGAGAACCACAGTTATGAGAAAATCCTTTGCCCCTGGTCTTTTTAATCATCTCAGCATAGACTCTGGTAAGGTGTAAAAGCACCACATGCTTTTATTACCCTTCATATGATCATTGTAATCTCAGGTTACTTGTTCTGTATCACTCTAGCTTTCAGGTTTTGAGATGTAATTCTGATACAATAATTAAGAAGAAGGTGATAGCTATAGCAATAGGCCCCCAGAAAAGAATATAAAGCTTGTTTTCTGTATGACGTTCATCTCCATTTACAGCAAATTAGTGCTGAATCCACAGCTCGGTGCATCCACTGCTTTGAACTGCAGCAGCTCCTTTTGATGAGCTTAAGAACGAACTGTACGTCCCTCTGAACTGGCCTTGTGTCTCTATCTGTGGAGACAGAGTGAGCAGCCTGGCTTCACGAGGAGGCAGGGGGCCGCTGCTCCATCACGCCAGATTCCCTGCATCTGTGCCAACTCAGAGGGTTCCCTGTTAAGCCAACCCACAGGCTTTTCAGACGCCCGATCAAATCCTCGCCTTTGTGTCAGATCACAGTGATCAAATGAATGTATACTGTAGAGGAGGAGTCGCCATGTGTGTCAGGATCAGGCTTTTAGCTAGGAATATTTCATATCGTGTACACCTTGGGGTATCCTTCTCCATAAAATTTTTAAATTTAGACTCTGAAACACTATTTCCTGCAATTTGAGCTTGAATGCCGCTAACTTTTTTTTTACTTTGTTACAACACTACTTTTGCCCTGATCATGGGAAGTATGTGTGCTTGTCTAGAGGTGGAAATTTCATAAGGAAGTCATGAGATCATTTTTAGGTACAATATTATTATTCATAATTCAAACAATCAGAAAGTGTTACTGCTAAAGGTGAAACTGCGTTGTTAAATGACAACTATCCCCAGTTGTCATATACATCAGCCCTTGTTTTTCCCCAATTCCAAAGGCAGTATTGTCCCAAAGGAAAAGTAAAAACCCTCCAAAATAATCATATAGTATAGTACATTTGAAAGCCCGCCGGCACCGCATGGACCCACAAATAATAAAGTGCTACACGACCCATGATCACAAAGTGTACAAACAGAGTTTATAACAGAGGCAGTAAAGAACATTGCCTCATGCTCAGATAAAGAGCTGTAAATTGGCAGGAGTAAGAAGGTTTGCCTCGTTGCTTAAAAAGTTACTGTTGTCTGGATATTCTTGAATCAGTTTATTTTTAAGATGTAAAATTAATAAATAAGAAAATATGAATAATTTTAATTCATGCTGTAAATCTCTGTTCATTTATACCCTTGCTCGCACCCATGATAAAATGTGAGGGAAAGGTTTCAACCCGTAGATGTACATTTTATAGGAGTACCTGCGGGATACCCACGGGTACCTGACCTCGTGCAGGACTCTGCAGTGTGGATATTAGATATTTCACCAATAACAGCGTCTATCTACGCTGCCTGAGCTTAGCCCGAGATTATGCAGGACTAGAAGGGGAATTCAGGCCTAGTGAAGAACCCATCTGCTAATTTAGAAAATTTAAGCGAAGTTTGCGTGGGAAAATTAGAGGCGTACCAGAGCCGTACATCCCAAAAACAGGCGTACAATTTCTACTATTATTAGTAAACGCCCGTATGCATTGCTAGCTAAAAGCCTAGTTAGGATGGATGGGTTAATTTAACGCTTTATTAAAACAAAACAAAAACAAAATTTCTTTATGTGTAAACCATTTGGGTCTGTGCCCTTTACGAATTCAGGTCAGGGCATGCAAAAGTTATTCTTTTGGTCGATATGCAATGTATGATCCAAAACGTCCCCCAAATACCCCTTGGAAACGCAGGATGTGCAGCAACATCATCATGCTGTCCTGAAGAGGCTTTAACAGACTTGAGGAGCTTCACCTTCCAGGAGGACAGTGATCATGATTAACAGCCGAAGGTAGAGCTTTATACAAAAGCATATCATGTGGTGATGGTCTAGTCAAAGTCCAGACCTAAACCCATCTGAGAATCTGTTTTAACAATAGTAAATGGATATCCACTGAGACTTTCCACCTATACTGACTGAGCTGAGCTAGGATCTAGCCCAAGAAACAAATTAAAAATATCTCAACCTTTAGATATTAAGTTTGAGATAACTTAAGATATGTTTTGGCTGCTCTGATCCCTGCAGGAAGGCGCCTGAGACCACAGCACCATGATGTCCTGTAGGTTCTATATGAGTCCATTTGTTAGTCCATCAATCCTTCACTGGACAATCTACTGGCCAGAAAATAATTATTTTCCCTCCTGAAAGGAAAAACTGATTTATGGTGAAACTCATTAACTGACATGCTTATTAATTTATCCTAATCACAGCTGAAGAGCAGACTTTCTCAAAGATTTAAAGCATACAGTTAAAGAGAATACAGAGAGTGGGATTATTTCTTTTAATTACATTTGTCATTGTACTTTCATCTTCAATTTGTGAATCATTCCCTTTTTTTTACTTGGAGAGACCCTCATGTTTATCTTGAGCTTTTCTTTGTCTTAGTCTACAGCTCAAATATGTATCTTCTTTTCCTCAATGTGTCTTCTAACTTTCCTCTTATCTGGGTTTATCTCCTCTCCCCTCCATGTAGAGAGTTTTGAGGTGACCCTCACTGAAGAAGGTGATCGTGGGCTTTTTTTTTCTTATGCCTTGTGCTTTTTTTTTCATTTTCTTACTATTAACCCACTAACATTAAAGCAGCATCCACACTTTTTACACAGAAATTCCAATTATGCTCTGCAATTGACCTCCTCGTTATTATTTCTTTTTTTTTTTGGGTTTGTTTTCTTGCCGTTCTTTTTTTCCTCACCTTGAATTTGTTTAAAGAGCTGCAACAGCTGGATGAAAAGTGTGATGTGGGGCTGATTGCTCTTAGAAATATCTGTGCATGAGACATCCATTGCAGTTTGCAGACCCTAACAGTTTATCAGCTGTCACCTCCAGAAAAAAAAAACGTCTTGAAAACAGGAGTCTCTCTGTTGACATTTTCTTCTTATAATGACTTGGCAGCTTAAGAAATGTTTACCCACGAACTAAAATTTAAATCCAAGCCGAAACTTACTCCAAAATCTGTCATAAACTGAAATAAAAAATATCAAACTAGGTACAGATTCCTAAAGGTACTAAGCCTCCTCATTGTAGAGCTTTTCTTTTATAGCTTGAGAGTAACTCCTGCAGGTTTCTGAATTTGCTGAGATTGTTAACTAATGCAAACTCTCTCTGCTGCAAAGCTTCTGTTTTTCTGCATCCCTTGCCTCGGTGGATCTCTTTGAGTTAATTCTCCGCCACTAATCTCTACCATTAGCATGGCTGCAGTCGTTTGATGTGGATGTCAAGCAAGTGGATATTTCTAACCCCAGTTCTCATCCAGAGCTTTTTGTTTGGATCCTGTTGTTGTGCTGGTTTAGTTCTGTATGATTTCTGGATTTATTTTGCAGTTATTTTTGGATGAGAGGCAGGCAGAATTACACAGGAAGACTTTCTTTAACTCTTTACTGGAAGTGTTTTCTGAAATTCTATTTCTTTTGCAGATTTTGTGGGGGGTTGATTGATGGATTGGTGTCGTATCACCTTTATGTTTAATTCTTATTTGATATTGTTTATCCATAATATAAGTCATGACCTAATTCTGCTTCCTTTCAATGCTTTTATCTTCATATTCACTTTGTTAAGCTTCTTTTTTTCACAACTTTGGTTTTATTACAACATCCTGAGTACTCCTGTGAAATGCCTGTCCACATTTTTATTACTATTATTTTTAGTTTCTTCCTGCATGTCTGGATGCACTGTTTTTCAAGTGGCTTGAAAATTGAAATAAAATGACCTTAAACCTGCCACTCCCTCACCCACACGAGGTGCCGTTTGACTTCCTCCACAGACTCCATGCACTTCAGCCTAAAACCCCCACTGGTTCCCAAAATCTGTGGCTGTTTATTTATTTTGCCTGGATGTATTCCTTTTTCCCCAGTTGACAATATATATATTTTTTTCTAAAATATCGAAACTCCTCATCATTTGTGCTGAGCCAAACTCCCTCCTTTTTGACTCTCAACGTGTTCAGGTGAGATTTGCGGCTTCAGGATCCACGGGCAGGACGTCCCCTTTGAGGCAGTGGTCCTGGACAAGTCCACTGGTGAGGGGGTCATCAGGGCAAAAGAAAAACTGGACTGTGAGCTACAAAAGGAGCACACCTTCACCATCCAGGCCTACGACTGTGGAGAGGGTCCTGATGGGGCCAACATGAAGAAATCACACAAGTGAGTGAACTTTTCACACCTCCCTCTATTTCATCGGATGATAATAAAGACAGTTTTTATGATTATCTAACAAGGCTTAATTTATACAAATTTACAAAACATAAGCTATTTTATCTCAGCTACGATAAATATTATTTCTGTTTGCTACATACCACAATGCTATTACTAATTATTCAATTTCCATAGCCATTGATTTAAATGGAGTAACACGTGGCTGCAGCTCAAACACAGCTTTGTTATGTGACATTATAAAAATCCTACCAAGACATCAGGAATAAAACTGTTGGATATGATCATATGAACCCCAAAGAAGAGAAGACTTGTGAAGAGGATCAGTGCAGCTGATATAAGACGTTTTCTCTTCCAACCGTCACATTACAGTTGCAAAGGTGCTCGGGGACAAAGGCCTGGAGACACTTCCTGTGTTCTGATGAAACTAAGACTGAAGTTTTTGCCAGTAATGACAATAATTACATTTGGAGGATGAACGGGGAAGAACAGATGGCATTGTAAGGAAAGAACAATTTGTGGTAATACTGAAGAAATATCTCATTCATCTAGAAAATTTAAGCTTGTTGAAATACGGTAAGAAAAAAAATTATAAAGTTATTCATTTTATTCAGTGTTTCAACTCCATGTTAATCCTAATCCTAAATTTTAAAGCCTGCAAAGTATTTCACCCAATCAATACTTAGTGATTGCACTGTAATGTTGCACATATTTAAACTGTAATAAGAACTTCAGCTGAATTAACTGTGCCCCTAATTGCACAAAGACTAGGTTTTCAGTTGAATCTGGTATTTAAGATATGAACCATTGTTGCTCAGAAATGTTTGATGCTTTAGCCTTAATTTGGTGCTGAAATCTGCAGGGTTTTTAAAATCAATATTTATTTTTGCCAATTCAAGGGTGAAAGTGTTAAAAATTCTAAATAGAATAAAACAATGGATTCGTTCAAATCAAAAACTAAAAACAAAAAAAGAAAACAATGACTTTAATGCTTAAAATTTTCTATTTTCTTACTTGTTTTTTTTGACACGATGAATAAGAAGTGTTTCCTCATTGAGTTTCTGGATAAATTAGCAGATAAAAACTCTTAGTGTGCTGATCGATTTGAACCAGATGATAACCTAGGTGACCTTTACTAGCTCAGATTAAGCCATATAATAATATTTAATCCAGAATTGAAGATAATTAGTTTCCTGCTCTTGTCTCCATCTTCCCCTTGCTTAAAACAGGCTGTTTTAAAAAAAATCCGAACACACTGAAAACAATTTAAATGGAGCGCTCTGTAGTAAAGAGACAAAATTAACCACTGTGAAAGGATAATCATTGCAATGATCCTATTGATGTCTTTTTCAGGATTAAAAGCTTTTGCTAAAGTGCTCTGTTAAATATCTGGCTGATAAAAATCTGAAAATTCAAATGTGTTCCTGTTCCTCTCAGGGCGACTGTCCACATCCAGGTGAACGACATCAACGAGTACTCACCAGTGTTCAAGGAGAAGACATACAAAGCCACCGTCATCGAGGGAAAGAAGTACGACAGCATCCTGAAGGTGGAGGCGGTGGATGCTGACTGCTCCTTCCAGTTCAGCCAAATCTGCAGCTATGAAATTGTGACACCCGACGTGCCCTTTACCATTGATAAAGACGGTGAGGACCCTCATGAAGCATGCTTGTCTCTTTGTCTGCTTGGAAAAAACAATCAGCAATTGTCTGAGAGGATAGATTTTATTCACAGAGATGATGGCGTCTATTGATCTGTGTGCACACTGATGCCACTAGGCTCTAATTTAAGATTCAACATACAATGCAAGCCTTCTAAAAATATCATCCAAGGTGACCGGTAGCTTCTGAATGCATCTGTTACTTATATTTATATGCTGGAAAATAGAGTCACAGAATCAATTTAAATCAAAATTTAAATAAAGGCTTAAGATCTTAACAGTGTCCATCCATCTCCTGGAATCCAGGGTCACCATTATGTCTGTATAAAATGTAGGATCCAGACAACAGCAATAATGGTTTAGAAAAGGTTGAGAAGGAAACTGAGATCTCTGGAAATTTAAGTATGAAAAAGATTTGGAATTTCATTATGAAAAAATATGTGGGAATCCTGGAAATGTGATCATCCCTCTATATCTATAAAACCTCTTTGTCTTTGGGGAAGCCTTTAAAAATATCTCTTAGTTTAGCTTGTTAACACACAGTGTTTATTTTTTTTTTGGGCTCTATTATCATTCTTTTACCTAAAAGATTTGTTATTGTTTAGCTCTTTGTAATGTTTTTTTATTCATGAATTTAAGAGTGTCAAAAGTCGTCAAACATACAGCTTTATTCCAATTTCTTATTCTCGTTGTCAGGTTTTATTAAAAACACTGAGAAGCTGAGCTACGGCAAAGAGCACATGTACAAGCTGACGGTGACGGCCTACGACTGCGGGAAGAACCGAGCTTCTGAAGACGTTCTGGTCAAAATCAACATTAAGCCCACCTGCAAACCCAGCTGGCAAGGTATCAGAACTCATCTTTTCTGACTTCATTAGCAGTGTTTATGAGTTTTCCAAGAGTCATTCTAAAACTTGTTAGCTTCCCGGCTTTAAGCACTGATTAAAGAACATGGTGTTTAAAGCTCAACACGGATCAAAGCTCTTTTAGTAAAGATGTCTTAAATCTGTTCTCTTTCCCTCCTGGTTTTCAGGCTTCAATAAAAGGACTGAGTATGAACCAGGAACAGGTAGCCTGGCGCTTTTCCCCAGCATGCATTTGGAGACCTGTGACGTGCCCATCACATTTGTCCGGGCCAGTATCGAACTGGAAACCAGTCACATCGGAAAGGGCTGTGACAGAGACACCTACTCCGAGAAGTCTCTGCACAAGCTGTGTGGTAAATAAATGCTCTGCTAATTAGACCCCTGCACTTTTCTTCCATGCATTGTTCTGCATTTTATAACTGACAAGAATGATTCATTTTCAGGGTTTCTACACATGAAAAACTCTAAAGTGTGTGTTGCCCTATCCTAATCCGATGTACATACATAGATGTTTTTACTTAGTGAACAAACTACATGAAAACCAAAGGACACAGCAGAGAGGTCAAAGGCAAAGTTATGGAGAAGCATCTACCAGAGGGCCCTTAAAGCAATAGGTTTTAGCAGAAGCCGAATGTGCAGCAGGGTTACATTATAAAGTTTGGATGATATTCAGTTCTGACCTAAATCTAATTAAGAATCTGTCACGAGTCTTAATGTTTTGACAATCACAACCTGACTCTGAGCCATTATTCTTGTGTTTTAGGAGCCAGCTCCGGCACCGTGGAGCTCCTTCCTGCACCGAGCAGCTCTTCCAACTGGACGGTAGGACTGCCCACGGATAACGGACACGATAGCGACCAGGTGTTTGAGTTCAATGGGACCCAGGCCATCAAGGTGCCTGATGGTTTGGTGAACACCAACCTGAAGGAGCCCTTCACCATCTCTGTGTGGATGAGACATGGACCCGGGTCCCGCGAAAAGGAGACCATCCTTTGTAAATCTGATAAAACAGGTAAAGGTTCCACATCTACAGAATTAGAAAATGTAAATGCAGTATCTGGTTGCTATTAGAAGGTGAAACAAGTTCTCCTGGCATCTCATTGCTGCTGCGCCCATGTGGTCTGCTAGCTCATCGTATGAAAATAGCCATATATATCTCTGGCTCACCCCAGCAGCTATAATCAGTGTTTGTGTTGAGTTGTCTGGCTCACAAAAACAGTTTCTTTTCATATTTCCTTTCACCTCTGCTAGCTGACCGCTATATTTTTGAGTCGACATTTGTTCATAAAGCTCCTTGATCTTATTCACTTTAAAGTTTCAGTGCGATCAGTGGGCAGGCGGCTCATCAGTCTTAGTTTGGCTGCTTATATAAGAAGGATTACATCAGAGTGGCTTCGCCCTGGAGAGGGAGCTCCCGTACTTGTGATCTCAGCACACCATGACCTCTATTTAGCACCGAGTCACGGAAGCATGAATCCCACTTTTCTGGTTCACCACAGATTAAAGTTTGGTGCTCCAACGAGAACAAAAGCAGCCTAACAAATGTTAGCAAGCAGTGTTAGTTTGAAACGGTCTAAATCTGATCATTTCCTCTCACGTCCTACCGGCAGATATGAACAGACACCACTACTCCCTCTACGTCCACAACTGCAGGCTAATCCTCCTCCTTCGCCAGGATCCCTCAGAGGCAGAGAACTACAAACCGGCAGAGTTTCACTGGAAGCTTGACCAGGTCTGCTGCAACTCAAAACCAGCCCATTTAGAATGATTGGTTGCATCTTTTTTTTATTTTATTCTTGTGCTATTTTGTTTCTAGGCCTGTGACAAAGAGTGGCATCATTATGTGCTCAATGTGGAGTTCCCCACTGTTTCCCTATTTGTGGACGGGACCGTCTTCGAGCCCTTCATGGTCACAGAAGACCACCCACTGCACCCGTCGAAGATTGAGACTCAACTCACAGTTGGTGCCTGCTGGCAAGGTAGACATCCTCATTCATTAAATCGTCTTGCCTGAGAAGGTATTTTATTTTATACAAGGGTCGTCCAACTCCAGTCCTCTGGATCTAGTGTGGTGCAACTTTTAGGTGCATCTCTGTTCCAACAGACCCGGATCAAATGAAAGGCTCCTTACCTTATAGATTTGGGGTTTTGCAGCAGGGATGCTTTTTAAATTTGCAGACCGTTGGTTATTTATATACCTGAAAGTATTCACACCCTCTGAACTTTATCACACTTTATGACACACACCAACACCTAGTAGCATATACTGTAATGTTGAAGCTAAATCTTATATATGCTTTGTTGTGTTTGCTGCAACTGAATCTCCTGGTTCATGTCAACCAGATTGTATATGTAGAGACTGGATTTTTTTTTTTATTCAAAATGGCTCATCTCGGTCAGATTTGGTGGAGATCATCTATTGACAATAAGTCTTATATAAGACTCTCAGTCAGATTTAACCCTTGATCATCCCTGTTACCTCAGACTGTAGGTTTAGAGTTGAAGTCCAGCTGGAAAATGATCCTCCTGTTAGTCAAGTTCTGTCCTGTAACAGTTTTCTCCCCAGTATTTAGCTTCATCCATTTACTCCAATTCTGAAGAAAAGCTTCACCAGAGCATGACATTGGCTTCATGTTTCACAGCATGCAGAGTTACCGTAGTGTTTCACCAAATAAAGGCTTTTACATGGAGGCCAAAATATTGAATTCTCATCTGAGCTAAATATTTGCTGTCATGTGTTTTCGCTGTCTGCTACATGACTTAAAATGCAAACAGGAATTTTTGAAACCAGGATTGTAGGGTTTGGTCCTTCTTGCTGCTTTTTTTATATTACTTACCCAGGTTGTTTATTTTGATCAACAGCCATGTTTTTGGAACATTTGCAGATATACTATTTTCTTAGTTTTTGGAACTGCTTTTTATTGTTTTATTGCTTATACCTGATTCATATTTTTCCAAAACTATTGGTCTTTACCAAACCTCTCAGGTCTCTATAAAAAAACTGATGAGATCAGATGAAATACCCCTAGATTCAGATAAAAAAACTAGATTTTGCTTAGGGGTAAAGTGGGGGGTGGGGTGAACTATAAATGTAGCTTGTATAGATATTTGGACACTAAACTCTAAATTAATAAGATAAAGATAGTGCCTGTTGCTAAATTCAAACTATTCAAGGGGTGTGAATATTTTTTATAATAGACTGTATTTTATGTTTTTGTTTGACTCTATTTTTAAAGATTGAAATTTAGAAATATTCCAGCAGTGCTCTTTATTCATCGTTAGTGGAAGAAACCTAAACCAGCCTGTTTTATGTTTAGTCAACAAATATCGTCTTTACTTTTGTTGTGAATCTCCAGGGATGCGGCATGACCTTATTCTGTAGCATCTGAATCTCTCCTGCAGATCCTCAACCTTCCTTCCTCTCTCTTTCCCTGCTCTCTCGTTTCCGTCCATTGCAGAAAACTCAGGACATGACAATGACACTGAGACAGGCCCTGAGACCACCTCAGGTTGCTCAAGTCTTTCCCTTACTCCTCAGATATGTCCATGTGTCCAGAACATCCCACCATAATAACAGCTTCAACTGCATCTTCATAACAATTTAAACTAGAATGAAATAAGCATTCTAGATGCAAAATGTCCTTTGTTTATCAATTATATTTAAAGCATGACGGGATGTGCTTTTTTTTTTTTCATCATCATCCTTTTTTTATACCGGTATATATATTGTTTCAATCTCCATCTGTCCTTTGGTTTGACTTTTTTTGAGCCAGTACACCAGCAGAGAGCGAAATAGAAACAAAATGAGAACAAAACACAAACAAACTCTGGCTTGGCTTCGTTTTTTTCTGTCCACTCTGACTTTTCCAGTCAAAGTGTGACCTTGTCAAAACTCCTACATATCAGATAACAAGCAGTAGACTAAAAATACACACACACACACACACACACACACACCCTGAATGTTTGTCTCAACACAACTTTAATCGGCCTCAATATTATCCAGTGGGTAAATTTTACAATCAACACTTTCCACTCCTTTTATTCTGTTTGTTTAAATTACCAGTGAAGATTTTATTTTCCCCTCCTTTAAATATAATTTTATTTTTTTTTATGTTTGTCTTTGCCATATCGTTATCCATGATAAGATAGGAACCCCTCTCCATTGATTTAAATGTTGCATGTGCTGATAGCAGACATAAGCTCATCCATCATCTGCCTGTCTCATCCTCTGGGCCCCAGGCCTTTAAGGGGAAACACATACTAACTTGCATGGACGTCATTCATGCCAGCTTTGCTCCCTGAGACAGCATGCTTGCATCATCAGTGCTCCCTTAAACATTTCAGTGATTCTGCAACCCTTCTTAAGTTACTTACTTATTTTTGTTTTACCATTTTTTTCCCTATCCTTTTTAATTAAAAAAGGCGGGAATGCCAGAATGGCTCAGTTTTTCCGAGGGAACCTTGCTGGCCTGATCATCCGCTCCGGCAAGCTGGAGAACAAGAAGGTGATCGACTGTTTGTACACCTGCAAAGAGGGACTCGACGTGCAGCTGCCTGAGGAGGTAGCTTCAGCTGTAAAGGTGAGGGAGCAGAGTGACTCACACAGTGTTTCCAATTGAAATACATTTGCTGTTTAAACAGATACACAGCAAATTAATCAGTTGGCTAAAAGAATCCTTAGTTGTACGCATACATATATGTATATATGTGTATATATGCAGATGACATAAGCTGCTTACAACTCTGTGCTTTCTTCATTTTAAAAACCATATTGATTCTTGAAATAGCAAAGAAATTAGTTTCTTCTCTTAGTAAAAACTTCCACACTGAATACTTTAATCATAGATATGATAGAGGAGGAAAGCAACATATTTTAGATTTTAGATAGGCGGTCATGGCTCAAGGCTGTTTCCTTCTGGTTACCAGTTGATTACTTGTTGCTTTTCTGAGGAATTTCTGCCACAAGACATTTATGTGTGTGAGCTTATAAGGAGGAAGTTATTAGAAGATTTTAAGGCTAAAAAAGAAGGCAGGCAGTGGGTAAACAATGCTGTAATCCCTTCATGATCCTTTCCAGTAACATTCAGCTCTATTTGTCTTCAGTTGGTTGTAAAGGTGAATCATCTTAATTGCTGCAATGAATTAGCTTCCAGATGATATTCAGTTTTATGCTTGAAGCTCTGTCAAGATGAATATGTAACATTTTTGGGGAATCAGACAAACCTTTACTTCATGTCCTTCTCTTAGGTTGACTTCAACCCCAACCAGTCCTCTCTGACTGTGGAAGGCGATGACATCGGTGCCTTTGACAAAGTCATGCAGCACATCTCATACTTAAACTCCCGCCAGTTCCCAACCCCTGGCATCAGGCACCTCCGCATTTCCACCACTGTCAAGTAAGTGACCGAAGATTAATTTCATTTAAGCCAAATCTTATTCCATTGAGCACTGACAGTAAAAAAGGGTTTTGTGGTTTTTTGTATATTTATGTGTGTGAGGAACTCCTTGGTCTGATTTCATACCGAATATGTTCTGAGTCTGAATTCTTGTCTTGCCCATCAGATCTTTAGAAATGTTTGTGTATTTTTTATTTATTTTCATCTGCAAAAAATATATTCTAAATATAAATAGGCATGAATGTATTGCCAGTTTTAAATGTTTATGATATTTAAAGCTGTTTTTTTTATACTTTTTTATAAAAATTATTTTACATCTGTGATTTAATAATAATTGCACTTTATTGATCTCACATTGGAGAAATTGACCTCTGCATTTAATCCATCCCCTTGGGGAGCAGTGGGTTGCTATTTTGTGGGGCCTGGGGAGCAGTGCGGGGTTAAGGGTCTTGCTCAGGGGCCCTGAGTGCAGGCTGTGGGGATCGAATCTTCTCAGAGCACAAGCGCACTGCTCTACTAGGCTAACACTCCCCAACAAAACTATTTTAATAAAAAATTTTGTTGTTAATTTAGTTTTGGGGGAAAAAATTGCTTCATTAGAGTAGAGTTTTAGTGCAAAACCTGAAGACCCATTTTTTGTATCATTTGTTAGCCTTTGACACCGATTTGAGGAGCAACCTTCAAATCAGAGGGTTTTTTTTCTTTTTTGTTATTGAGTTTCTTCAGCTGCAGCTTCTATATAACCAACAGAATATTTACCCAAGGGAATCTAAAATATCTCCACTAATCACTCTCATCATCCAGAAAGATTTTTCATCATGTGATCTTAGCAGTCCCGTGATGGGACACATGTATATATCCAATTAGAGACCAGGGAAACTTTTAATCAAGGCCTTTACTGATTTTACCTTGGTTTTCAATCCTCTCCAGGTGTTTAAATGAGGATGCCTGCGTGGCAGTGCCAGATGCTGAAGGTTACGTGATGGTGCTGCAGCCCGAGGAGCCAAAGATCAGCTTGAGTGGGATCGACCACTTTGCTCGCAGCGCTGCTGAATTTGAGAGCCAAGAAGGAGTGACTCTTTTCCCCGAGCTTCGCATTGTAAGCACCATCACCCGTGAAATGGAGGTGGATGCAGAGTCTGAGGGTGCAGAAGGCACTGATGATGACCCCACAGGTAAGATGATGCAGCTGTAGGAATGTATGTTTCACCATAATGCTAGTGTCTCTAGATTTTTTTATCATATGGACTGAATGTCTTGATTTGATCTGTAATATCTATTTTAGGATGTAATATAGTCTTGAAATCTTTAGTGGCTGAATGGACCTGTAGGAGCGTTTTTTTGTTGTAGATATACTGTAGCTGTTATTGTTAATGATTTATCCTGGAGGATGAGGGGAGTTGCACAGACACATTAAGACAAATGGAGACATGAAGGAAATAAGTTGTTTATTTCTGGGTGTGGTGAGTGACCCGCCTTGCCATCTGTTGGATTTCTACTTGTATTAAGAAGAGGAAGGACAATAGACATGCCCCAAAGCCGACACAGATACGCTGAGAAACAGTGTGCTGTTGTGAGCTGCACGCCATATGGGACAAAAAGGGCTTAGCAAGATCAGTTGCTCTTACCTGCTTTATTCTGACCCACCTCTCATAGCCTGACAGCAAACAAGGTCACTGTAAATGTGAAGAATCATATGATTTTAAACACCAGAGATTTTATTCAATGTAAAAAAAAAAAAAAAAAGGAAGGGAACAAGAAAAAAACTATATATGATTTTAAGCTTTTTAAGCATGCTTTTTAGAAGTAAACAACCAGCATTTACTTTCTATGCATTTAAATCTGTGGGATATTTGATTTGAAATCCAGCTAAAAACCATTCATCACAGGTTGGTAAAAGGTTTTGGCATCAATGCTTAGAGGAACAGTGTACGCACAGCAGGAGCAGCATTGGCAGAAAAATAACACAAATACTACTAAAACACTGCAGTAATAATGGCATGCTACACTAGGCAGATCCTCAGTATGCCTTAATGAAGATATTCTTACCCTGACATTAGACATGCATAAGGTCAGGTATTTCAAAGCAGTAAACTTGACCTGTATAACCACTGAACTTTCATCCTGCATGCGATATTAATTCACACATTTAGCAATTAAAGCAAAGCTTTCTTACTTGGTTATTAATGTCGGTTTCACCTATTTTCACCTAAGAGAAAAACAACTTTATTTAACTTTTCAACTTTATCAACTCAATTTTTTTAAATGAAGTGTAGCAACAGTATGGTAATGTAATGTAATGTTTTTTTGTTCTTGTACTGCTGTCCCTTTCAGTTCAAGAGACAGTTGTATCAGAGGAGATCATGCACAACTTAGACTCATGTGAAGTTTCTGTGGTTGGTGATGAGTTGGACGGCGAGCACGAGAGCCTGGAGGTGGACGTTTCACAGCTGCAGCAGCGCGCCTTGGAGATGAGCTCTTCTAACCTGGGACTCATCATAACTGGTACACAGCGCAGCACTCGTCCAGTAGCTGAAAAGTTATAAACACAATAGTGGTTATATATAGCATGTGAAATGTTACAGCAAATGCTCCACTTTTTCTGGAGTTTTTTGTAGATATAGGCGAACAGAGTTACATGTTGGAACTCCTACTGCTTCTGCTGATGCTTTTTTTCACAGAAGCTCCTCTGTGTTTTCCAGGTGTGAACACGATGGCCAACTACGAGCAGGTCCTGCACCTTATCCGCTACAAGAACTGGCACACCGAAGCTCTCTTTGACAGGAAATTCAAACTGGTCTGCTCTGAGCTAAATGGTCGCTATATTAGCAATGAGTTCAAGGTGGAGGTAGGATACACCTTTTTAACAGCATCACTTTTTACACATCTCAAAATAGCTGGTTTAAAATAAGGACAGGTTACAAACGAGGCTTCCCTTCTCTTCAGGTGAATGTGATTCACACAGCTCCTGTGGAGCACGCCAACAACGCCATGGTGCAGCCCAACTTCATCAACCCTGTTCACCATGCATCTGTGGATCTCTCTGGTCACAACTTGGTCAATGCTCACCAGGCTTCAGGTACTAAAATACCAGTGTGAAATGTGCTTAATAGATAAAAGCATGCTAATGGGTCATGTTTTTGGTCTTAAGCCTTATTTTCAGGGGATTAGTTTAAGCAGGAGACCCCATTTGATTTCAGTCACTCCCTTCCCCCAACTCACATTTTAATTGCTATCTCTGTATACACTGCCGTTATTGCACTAAATGAGGTCAAGATTCACCATGGAAATATATGGAAGCGTTTATGCTGTAGCACAGCTATAAACTAAAAATCAATGATTAACTGTTATTTTCTTCTCCTCAAACCAGTTATCCTTAGAGATTCTGTTTGTTATCTGTTTCTGATAGGAAACAACACAAACCTCCTGACCCTTTCTGCAGAAATATGATGCACATATTAAATTCATGAATTGCTGATATTCTGAGGCAAAGCAAACAAATGATGATAAAATATGATTAATAGCATGCATTTCAGTTAGAAAAAGGCTAAATAAACTAAGTTATAAGGGTGAAAACTGCTTTCCCATTACCACTCTATTTTGAAAGATATGGCAGTAAGAAAATCATTTGAACTTCCCCCCATTATGTGACAGTATGGTTCCAAACTTAGGTATTTATAGGCATTTATGAATAATGCATAATTGTGTAGCGAAAGGAACATGCAAGGAGCAAAACAAACACTGCACACTGAAGCAAATAGATTAATAGTGGTTGAATCATGCTTTTGGATGCCTTTCTTAGACATTAACAGAGAATTGGGTCAAATAAGAGCGATTTTGCAGAGAAAATTGAAAAAAATGTTGCAAAGCTATTTGAGAGATAAACCAGAAGACCTTCAGCTTAAAGCACAGTGAGAGTTGGTTCTCACAAAGAATCACCTCATGTGGACTTATTATGAGATTTTTGCAGATCATCTTATAAAAACATGTATAATTCCACATTGAATTCATATTGACGTTTATGGTTGTTAGCTGAATGCTTTGTAGTGCATTTGGAAAGGTTAAAAATCTAATTTCACAGTTCAAGATTATAGAAAACCTTGATGAATACATCATAAAAGGTCCTCAAAATTACATTTTTCTTTTTGTTTTAAAAAGATATGACATATTGTACAAAACTACTTAAGCTTATAGACTTCTACATTACTTATTTCAACTTGCAGATCATGTTGACGTCTGATCTGTTTACTCGAAGCTCTAGAAAGTGATCTGGTCTGTTATATAGCAGGTGTCACTGCAGATGGATTACAGTGGTTTTAGCGAAAGTGGAACATGAAATATAAGCAGTTTTCCTTTCTTTTACTGTCATTTTCTGGCACTGGTTTAGGGATTAAATCTCAGCTCAGTCTTTGACATCTGCAAAGGTCATGTTCTGTGCTCCACCTTTTGTTCTGGCCTGTCATCGTTACGCTGACAGATAGAATAGGGACCCTATGTGGATGACATGACGGGAAGTAGAACAGTTTGTTGGGAAAATCTATTTTAAGAAAACACACCTTGAGCTTCTGAATATATTCATGTGCAGCTCTGACTCACCGTGTTGCTGCTGTTGTCCTTCAAAGGTTCTTGCACCTTCCTGCTTAAAACTGGAATAACTGTATCAATTTCTAGAGGCTCGACTGAACATGTTGTTCTCTGATTCTTGCTTCCTCACAGTGGTTCCCAGCGCCGCCACCATTGTGATTGTGGTGTGTGTAAGCTTCCTGGTGTTCATGATAATCCTGGGCGTGTTCCGCATCCGAGCCGCACACCAGCGCTCCATGAGAGACCAGGAGAGCGGCAAGGAGAACGAGATGGACTGGGATGACTCAGCCCTCACCATCACAGTTAACCCAATGGAGGTAAAACATTAGACAATAAAAGTGCTGCAAAGAGAAATAAGGAAGAAGGTTCAGCTGCAGCTGGCGAGGCTGTAGACCTGCTTAGCTATTCTGTGTGATGCTGAGACTGTGTCCTAGTTTTTATCTAAGCCATAATAATTGACAGTCCTGTGGGGACTAGAGGGGGCATTGTTGCTGAGAGCTGAAGTCGTGTTGCATCTGAAAGAGGGAAAAGAAAGAATCAGGATGTTTTATGACCATTTATCTCTTTTTTTTTTCAGCCAAGAGATACAGATTTGTTGAAAAATGAATCCAAGTAATTGTGCTGGGACTATAAATATAATGTATAAATAAAATGGCATCACATAGCAAGCTAAAAGGCCATTGGCTGATTTGAATAAATAAATAAAAATGTTAATGATAATGATCTTTTTCAAATCGTTTCTGTCTAAAAAAAATATTTTTGGAAAAAACATGAATAAACTTTAAACTTTCTGAAGCATTAGTGAAAAACATTGTATTTAATATGATGTTTCTTTTACTGCATCTATATTCCTGTTTGTTTGTTTTTGGTTTAGTCTGGAAATAGGCAAAAGCGACTTTATTTATATTGAATTATATTGTCATGTTTCAGTAACATGGACAACTTATAGTCCAAGTAGGAGAGAAAATAAAGAAAAAGATAAATATCAAAGGCAATAAAAATGAATAATTAGAGTGATAAAAAGGTTCTTTGAAGATTTCTCCCCATCTAAAGATAGACGTATAGTAAGAGATAAAACCATTAATAAAAACAAAAAATTATATTAATAAAAATATTGTAATAAAATGATTCATGATAAAGTAATTATGCAGATAATCCAAATTTGACTAAAAACTTGAATGAATAAAGTTTAAAAAGCAGAATCAACAGACACTCACTGTTTTCTATGTGTTTGATCCAGGTTAGTGGAGAATAAAAACTAAAAGCTGCTTCTTTATGTTTGGTTCTGGGTATGCAGGGTAGACTTGAACCAGAAGACCTGCGGTGAACCAATTATCACCTCACAGGCTTTTAAGTTGGATTTCATCAAGAGCATAAATAGAGCTGTGGTTTACAAGAACACAGAAATATCAAGAAAATCAGCAATAAAAAAAGACATTTTAAACAAAAAAATGTTGGTAAGTGAGGGAAAATACGAGGAAGGAGCATCAAGGTTGTGTAAACAGTGTGTTATGATCACAGGTATTAAACTTTTCATTTGAAACATTCGCATGAGTGAAGTGGAGCAAAACAGAGTTTGAATTTCTTTGTTTAAAAGAAAAAAATCTCATGTAAAAATCTTGATACCCTCAAATATATTCCAGTACGACCGAGTCTCTTCAAAAAGCAGGATTGGTCATTAAAGCCTATTTTGTAAAGTGTAAAAGAGAATTCCAAAAAAGTAAAAAAAAAAAAAAAAAAATCCAATCGACTTTGTTTCCAAGTTTGAAGACATTTTGCTGAAATGCCCATGACCTGGATGACTGAGAATCTTCACAAGCATCAAAAAGAGAGAAAAAAAAAACACAGCTGAAAGAAAAGCTGCAAGAAGTCTGACTGCTGGGGCAGAAGGACACCAACCAGAGAGATGGAGCTACAGTGGATCAAAGCATATCCATGTGTTAGAACGGCCTAGTCAAAGTCTGACTTTTATCTAGTTTTCATCTATTTCATCTGTGTAAAGGGTTGAACTCTGCAATTATGGACCAGATGATGCTGGAGCTCAACTCATCCAGTTAAAGTCACATAAAGGATTATCTATGATACCTTCTTGGATGCAGGATGAGTTGGAAGGAGATCTGCTGCTTAGATAGAAAGCTCTAGAGACAAAAATGAGGAGGGAAGCATCCCTGACTTGAATGATGAGAGAATAGGAAATATGGAACCACAGGAAGCTCGTGGGGGCTCCTCTTTGTGGATTTATGACAGAACTGTTTTGTGAAAGAGGCTAGAAAAGATGTAATCATATTAACAGAAGCAGAGAACCTCAACAGAGACAGAAGACAAACAGCTCATCACAAAAGGACTTGGAGTTATAGACGCTCTGAACCAGGAAACACAGGAAACAAGAAGTCAGAGAACGCAGGACGCTTACCAAAATAAATCATGAGATGACACCATAGATTAGAAACTCTGGCACTAAAGGCTACAATTATAAAAGGCTTGTTAATTAACCATTTAAGAGCATTCACAAATTTATGCCCGTTTCATTAAATCTCAATGTGGGTAGAGCATTTAGAGACATGCTTTCATCGCAGCAAAATGTTCTACATTATATAGAACTATAGACAAATATACTTCACACTTTTCAGACTTTTAGCCATAAACCCGTGAAAGTCTCACCACACAATTATACATTAATTTGTGCTGATCCATCCCATAATAACCGAAGAACCTAAATCCAGGTTTTTGCTCTTTTTGTATTTAGATGAATAGAAATCTCCTAAACTGGATGAAACTGTTATATATGAATAATATATGTAATTTGTGATTTTTTTCCCAAAAAAACAAAATATTGACTTTTTTCAAGCACATCTATTATAAATTAAATCCAGCTTTAAAGCCTGTGAATTCTTAATCTATTACAAAATGTGACAAGCATTGATGGTCTATCAATGGTAATATGGATGAAATGTTTGAGATGCACTGGGTGTAAAATAACCCCGTTAATAGTCAGGAAAAAGGTAAATTGTTCACTGAAAGCTGTAAATAAAGGCTGTGCCAGCAATAATTCAAAAAAACATCTGTTTTCTTCACAGATTTGTCATTTCTCCGCCTCTAAACTCTCAAAAATAGCTTTCAGCCCAACTCTGTGTTTAGTATGGATGATAGCTGGAGGATGATAAAAATTAGAGATGGAAAATAACCAGCATCAAAGATAATTGGATCACCGTAGACAAGGCACATTCATCTTAAAAGAAAACATATCATATTCTGCTTGTTTGTATCTATAACGACAACCTGCTTTTCTTGCATCCTGCGATGCAGACTTACGAGGACCAGCACAGCAGCGAGGAGGAGGAGGAAGAAGAGGAGGAGAGCGAGGATGGGGAGGAGGAGGACGACATCACGAGCGCTGAGTCAGAGAGCAGCGAGGACGAGGAGGGCGGGGAGCCAGAAGACCAGCAGGGGACCAGCAGACAGCAGCAGCTGGAGTGGGACGACTCCACTCTCACCTACTGAGAAACACCAAGCCCCGCACATACTCTGACACACCGACACACACATAAAACCAGGCCACAGTCACCGCTTTACGCACCCCTCCATGCAGCTTCATGTCTAGGAGCCATAAAATACAAAAACAACAAAAAAAAAATGAAAAATGTCCTTCAGCGTATATGGTCAAGGCTTTCCTGTTGTTATCTTCGTGGTGGTACTCAGTGTAGTGTAGTCATCACCAGGTTGCTGATTTAACTTTTCATTTTTTTTATTTATTCTAATTTTAATTCCCTTGAAAACTTGGCCGACATTTCTTCTGGAGTTTGTGAAGAAGCCAGCCCTGCACTTTCTGTTCTCAGTCAGGCTTTCATGCAGAGATTCATTTAGATTTCCTGATGTATATCCTTTGGCTAATGCTTTTAGGGTCGCTTGCTGACTTCAGTTTTCTTGGATTGTGGTCCACAGTGAAGCAATTTTACTCTCTTTTTTTAATTGTCCTTGTTTAGTGCATGAGGAAACTTGGGAAGTCTTACTTGTAGAGAAACAAATTGCTTTTTAAAGATTTTTTTTTTCGTTGTTGTTGTAAATATAAAAACGATGTAATTAGTTGATGTGTTAGTGAAAGCCCGCTCAGCAGGGTCCAATATCTTAAAGAAAAACTACAAAAAAACCAACAAAAAAAGACGCAGTACGTAATGTAGAATATCTGTGTCTGCACAGGCTGTAGCATGTCGCTGAATTTCTGCTGAAGCCGTTCCACCGTGCTTTTCCAAAAGTCTGCCTCGTCATGAGAAGCCCAGGACTGTTACGCAGAGGTTTCCATGACAGAGGGGGGTCCGTTTTGTCCTTTTTTAAAAAAAAAAAAAAGAAATATTTCTGCAGAGTGAAATGGATTCTTTTGCTTTTCTCTTTAACAGTTTTAGCTCAGTCACTATCAAGGACCAAAAGTGGCCGCAATCCGATAAATAATTTGTCAAATTCATAATTTATATTCAACTGTTCTTACCAACAGGAAGACTAATATACATAAAAAATTGAATAATTTACTGAGTACTGAATTACATATGAATTATTTGAAAATGCATAATTTCTTGAAATCATATAGATGTTTTATTTATTTTCTTTCAGATTTCCTGCCATTATGAAGCAGCTTGTCCTTAAATTGACCCAAACAGCTGATTGATGAGCCTGCACCACAGTTTTACTAAAAGATAAAGTAAAAGTCAGACAATACTTACTTTTGCAATCAGTTTTTTAATATTAGTAGTAGTTAGTGGTAATGTATTTATCATTTTAATTTTATGTATTAGTTTGTTTTGAAAACAATTTCCCAAAAAAAAGAATATGGATTGCTTTAAAGCATTTCATAAACAAGTATGTTTTTTTTTTAACACATAATATATTTAAATTTGAATTACCAATCTCCACATTTAATGAACTTTTTCTATCATTAAATGATTTAAATGGTTACCACTAAAAATCATTATTTATCCAATACTATTGAAATAATCAAACAAATATTTATCAAATTCCGTCTTTATTGAATTGTGTCATTTTCGGTCCTTGGTACGCACGCGCTTTGCTGCGATGCTCGACTCCTGGCGTCCACATTTCCCAGTTCAGCTTGATGTTGCACAGGAGGAACCTTTTATTGGTCATTTTTAGTTCCACTATTCTTGCTACATACGGTACTTTCCAAACTGCCAGAAAGCACGGCAGGAGGATTTTAAATACAGGTACTGAACTTCCTGCTTGTGGATTTGGACGAGCAGGGCAGCTTTAAACTGCTTTCTTTCTATCCACCGAGGTTTACTTAGCAAAGTGAATTCCTGCTTTGTGGCATGGCTGTTTATTCATAAAATTGGCATTCATTTTTAACTTGTACTCCTGCTCCAAAAGCGTCACAAATTTACTGTATTTTAGCAGGAAAACATTTTAAAAATAACCGCTTTCTTCTTTTGTTTCTCAGTAGACCATTAGGTTTTTATTGTACGTGGAACCATACTGGTAGAGTTGTTCCGACATATTTGTTTACATTTGGTAAACTTGTTTTCCTGCTGGAGGTAGTATAAAGCTTATACGATCGATTGGGAAAATGTGCCCAGCCTGTCTCCTCTCAGACGCTGTTGTCCATCACTGTTGTGTGTGTATGTATATATATATATATAAATATTTGTCTTACAAAACCAGATGATGACAAACCTCTGCTCTTTAGTGCGAGCATGCTAAAAGCTGCATTCGCTTCTACCAGATTTGGGGCATTGCATGGTGCAGGAGCGGCATTTACAAACAAGCATTAGAGGCTGGATTTTTTTTTTGGGAGGTTATTTATTTTTTCATATTTTGCATGAGATTCTCTTCACAGAGGCCAAATCTAATTTTCCTTATGGGGACAAAGCTTCTTTTGAAGGGTTGTTTCTTTTTCTTTTTTTTTTTAAATCTTCGTTTAATTGTTCAACAACCAGTCTCCCTTTCCTGATGACATTTAAAGCACGGGGCCAGGTCTGAGCCAGCTGAGATGGGAGTGCCTTTTCGCCAATCATTGCAGAATTAGCAGGTCTAACAGAAAAAAAAGACACTTCTCCACGCTCTTTTATTTGTGGCATTTTTTTTTGTTTTTGTTTGACGCTAGATTTCTTACAAAGCTGAGATTTTTTTTTCCAGCTTGTAGTGATCGTAGTCCAACGCTAGTTTTATTGAAAGTACAAACATTCTACATAGATGTCATGTGTCCTTGTTGATGTGTAGAGAAAGTAGATCCATATTGTATCTTCTATAGATATTGTACTGAATCCACCTTTAAATGATGTACAGTACATAAAGAAATTGCTTTGGCAGCGTAACTAATAACTGAGCTGACGGTGTACAGTAGGTGATTGTTCTTTTTCTATTGCTTGACTTGTTAAGAAGTGATTCTAAAGGGCAGCATGAAATTCACACAATGACAGTAAATCCTTATGTTAAACATTAAAGTCTGGTTTCAAGGTCAGTAATGTTCTTACATACGTCTCCACAATGACTCCAACCTCCTTAATCTGAGTCACCTCTACCATAACATGCAGCCAGGCCGTTACACCAATAGGAAGCAACTCTGCATGAGCCGCACGTTTGTGAATGTTCTATGAGGGGTAGAGACGGAGACTGTGACGCACTACTGATTCCCAAGATTGTCCGTTTCACACATTCATCACACTCCAGATCATAAGATTTTTTTTCTTTTTGTTGTTTCATTTTTCGAATGTTGCTCAAATGGACGAACGGGTCTGCAGAAATGTGGGATGCCTTCTTTGTGCTTGTTGGAGCTGCTCTCTTTCCTACAGGTCAGAAGGCGGATTGTAGTGAAGTTGATGGCTGCTCTTAAACACAATAAAGGACGAACTGATGGAATATAAACAGCCTCTCTTTTTTTTTTTTTTTCTTCTGAGTTCTGATTTTCTGGGGAGGAATGAGAACACGCCCCGTGTGTTAGTACTGCACACCTGAAACAAGTGTGCCCCCTAGTGTTCAGTAGAAAATCCTGAGGAATTTTTCAAGGTGGATAAAGCAAAAGAAGCTCAATGCTGTTAGCTTTGCTTAGAAATAAAGGTTTCCAAATGAAATTGAAAGAGACGTTAATCCAGTAAAGGAGGCTGATTTCATAATAATGAATGTGTATGAAACTGATATTCAAAGGAAATATCGATACCGCCAACACCAACGCCGTTGAGTTTATTGAAATGTCAGTAAGGAGCGAATAAGGGTTAAGAAACATGAACCAAACTCCTAGGATTCCTTCTAAAAAATAATAAAGCACGATCAATAAGCGAGTCATCAGA
>NW_015150618.1:298758-330796 GCF_000732505.1 Cyprinodon variegatus
AAAATACTCTGGTAAAAGTGGAAGTACTAATTAAACTTCTTTACTCAAGTAAAAGTAACAAAGTACAGGCTTGTAAATTTACTTAAAGTATATAAGTAAAAGTGGTTTCTACTTTTACTTTTATACTTTAAGTAAATTTACAAGCCTGTACTTTGTTACTTTTACTTGAGTAAAGAAGTTTAATTAGTACTTCCACTTTTACCAGAGTATTTTTTAACACAAGTATCGGTACTTTTACTCAAGTACGGAAAGTGAGTACTTTTGCCATCTCTGATGGATGGATGGATGGATGGATGGATGGATGGATGGATGGATGGATGGATGGATCGATCTTGTGGACTAATCTCACTTGTGGACTAATCTCACTTCAGGTTTAATGTCAGATTTTAGTAACTTAAATATATAGTAAGGGTCAGAATTTTACATAAAGTCACTCAACAATTTAAAATTGGGGCTTTTATGGATTTATATAAAATCACACAACATAAAACTTTTTTTCCAAAACCAGTTTAAATTTATTGCTTTCATATAATCCAAACTGGATCAAAATTGTGTCATTTTTTTTCCGAGTGTGAAGTATTTCCCATAAAAAGAGCAGTTTTTGCTCAAATTTAAGGAGTGAAAGTTTTGGTTAGGGCTGAAACAATTAATCTAATATTGAAATAATCGCCAACTAAGCTAGTAATCGTTAACCTGAGTATAGAGACGCTAAAACAGGCCTTTAGCTGACAGAGCGACCCACTTAAAGCAGTAATCATACAAAAATTGTAAAATAATAAAAGTTTTGCATTTAACATAAAAAAAATATAATCTGTCAATATGTTCTACCCAGAATTCCTTAAGTGCAAAAGTTAAGTTTCACCTGGTTTAGTCCTATTAATACTCTCCTTTTGCTATCCAATTATTAATCGAAAAAAATAATCGACATATTAATCAATTAGCAAAACAATCGTTAGTTGCAGCCCTAGTTTAAGTCAACTTTACTCTTTTCAATCAGGGACCAAATCTGATCTTTTTTCAGGTTGAAATATGTTTAAAATCCTTTTCCTGTGTAGGAGCCGAATATATACATCCAACTGGATGCTGGATAAATGAGCAGCACTTACTCTTATGTAGCAATTAGCAAGCTTTCTGCAGAACTACAGCAGGATGTCTAAAATCAGGATTCACACATGGCTCCAATGTAAACAATACTGTAGATGCTGGAGCATGCTTCAGAGCCACATCAAATGAACCAATTTAAACAAACTCTCCAAGATATACCAAGACTGAACAAATATTTGAAAGAATTATGTTTATAGCAAGAAAAAAAGTGTGTGAGGTGCAACTTACCAATGTTCTAGATATATATTTGTGCCTAAAATTAGCATTTATAACTCCTGATCACATGCTGCAGAGAGAAAAGTCTCAATAAAGCTAAAATTGTAATCCCAGCTCTTGTGGTTGTTGTAGAGTACAGAAAAGAACATTTTAAAACAATGATGCATCATATTCAGGCTAATGATGATTGAAACTTTGTCCAGCATTAAAAGGCTCTTCTTAATATATTGTTTCTGTTTTATCCAAAGGGTTGTGATGAACATTGGTTGCGTTTATTCAAACATCTCAGATCACATGCTCGTACCTATTATATTACACTTTCACAGAAGAATAACGGACATTTAAAAACATTAACAAGTATAAAACAATACTGTTAAAAACTCTTAGTATTTATAGAAACACTAAAAAGTGAAAAGGCATTCATACAAAACTTGATTAATTGGCACATTTTTTATAAGAACATTGATTTAAAATAATTTTTTTAAATGTCTATTCTTTGGTTTTCACCCCAGAACTAGCTAAAGCCATAATTTTGTCTTCCGACCCTGAAGGGAAAAAGGAGGAAAAAAACAAAGATGAATGTTAATAATCTGACAAGCTAAAAAAAAGATCCATTTATAAAAATTTAAAGAGTTTGTTTCTGCTCACCCAGGTTGGCAGTGACTTTTTCAAACTGACTTAGAGTAGCTGTAGTGTTTTTAGTAAGGAACATCTCATCTTCTGGAGTAAGCTGTTTGAAAAACAAACAAAAAAACTTTAACAATCTCCTTAAATACTTCAGGCTTTTTTCGACAAAGATGACTAAGATAATCAGTGGCGTGAATTTTTAAATAGAAACATGATAAAAATTTGAGAGTGCATGGAAAAGCAGAGGGCTTCCTCACCTTTTCTCCCAGCTTCCTCAGGGCTGTGAGGATTTCCATTTTCTGCTGCGTGTGAACGGCCGGGGACATTTTCCCCACCATCAGGTCTCGGTCCATCTGCTCCGGAATGTCACACACAGGTTGGACAATTTTCAGGTAAAGCAGCGCAAACAAAATCACAATGCAGTGAGTCACAGGAGCCAAGACACAGATTTACACAACACAAATGCAAAAAAACAAAAAAAAGGTTGAAAATTTGTCAAATAGGGAAAAAAAACCCAAATCCTTTTAAGCACTGGAATGAAAGTCCTGAAGATCCTGATTATTCTAAGAAATGTTTAAAAACACCTGGAGCTCAGACCTCTCCAAGCCTGGTCCTCAGCTGTCCTGGCTGCCTTTTTGCAAAAAGTCGGATCACCTCGGGGGTTTTGAAGGCTTGGCTGATGGCAGCTTGGATTGCCTGATGGAGAAAACAAGTCAAACATTTCACAAATCAGAATGCAATGTTTGTTATTATATCTCCTAATAAACAGGATAGATGTAGCAGATTTATGCAACAGATAAGACATGATTAAAAGATAGCCACTAATAATAGTCACTAATAATTAGTAAATATGTATAAAACAAGATTTTAAGGTAAGTATATATGATTTTAAGATTTATAAGACATTTTAACATTATTTGATAAGATTGGATGAGTGTTTCATCTCAGTATAATTAAGTCATTAAATGATTCAATCTTCTAATTGACAGCTTGTTAAACAGTAAACAATAAATTGTACTTTTTAAAACACTGGTGTAGATTCTATATCATTCAGGACACGATGATGAAGAGTTCTGAAATTGATGGAGTTCTTCATTTGTTTTTTAGATATTTCATTTCTCATCCAAAAGGCCTCTTCAGCTCATCTTATACTCATTTTTAATGTTTATTTAGTAGAGAAATAAGCACAAGGCATCCCACCAGACTTTAGCCTTCTCTAAGTATAAATTTAGATTTGATGAAACTGCATGATAGGTTTTAGCATCAAAGCTGCTGTTATCAGCAAATATATGTATGAGAAAAACAAAATTAGAACACATTGAGAAAATCTTTAATACAAAAGCAAAGACTGGACGTAAAATAGTCCCTTGTGGAATTCATGTTTTTTTTTTTTTTTTGGAGGAAAGAGAGGGGTGTTAAAAATGTTTATTTGTCATTGTATTGCTGCAACAGCATTTTGTCTGCACATTATAACCAAAAATATAAAGGTAGAACAACCTCATCTGGGTCCTTCTTAACCAAACCTGATGTGTTTATTGTTCACCTCAGCTCAATGTGATGTGAGTGCCAAGAAATCCTACTAGATCTACTCACTCTTCTCACCACCAATGTCAGCAGAAGTGGGACCTCCTGCCTGTGCCGGTGTTCTGTCAGATGAGCATACTTCTTCATACCAGCAGACCCATAGTCAATACACATGCGCAAGACGTCAGATTTGCGTTTATCCCTTTAGTTTTAGACTTTAAACTACTTAAACAGGGGTGTATCCCTTTAATTTTGTATAAAAAATAGACTAAACTACCTCAACAGGGGGGTGTATCCCTTTAGTCATGTACAAAAAAACAATTCAAGGTCAGATCGCCATACGCTTAAAAAACCCCACCAAAAAGTAAGTAATTAAAAGAGTTTTTTCGTACATGACTAAAGGGATATAAACCAGTTGCGGTAGTTTACTCTATTTTTCATACAAAACTAAAGGGCTAAACTAAAGGGATAAAGGGGTAATGACTATGTGTAGGATGGTCTGACAGGGTAACCTCATCTGACAGAGCAGCAGGTCTCGGATAGTTAGTAATGAAACCTTCTACTATCATCTTTGATTTTAACTACAGTGTTGAATTGATTCTGTTTAATATTGTATTTTGTGCAGACTGACACATGGTTAGAGGTAGAGACAGTCATCAATGTATGACCTCTGAAAAAGAATGTATGTGTGCAGGAATAAATGTCCCTACCAGCTGCATCCCACCAAGTTCATCCACCAGTGTCATGTCTCCTGTCATTATCTTCTTCAGGGAGTCGTTGAATTCCTCCAGCTGTTCCAAAGTCTCTTTCTTTGTTTCCTCATACTCCTCCTCCTCCAGATCTTCTCTATTAAAAGCAACAAAACAATAATAACCTCATGGAAGGCAACCAGGCAGACCTGAGATTATTGATTGGTTCATTGTGCACCTGCACTCCTCCAGGTCCTGAAGCTGCATCATTAGTCTGTCCAGTTGTTCCTCCATGTTCTGCTTCAGTTTGCTGGTTTCTGATTTCCCCCGTGATGCCATTCTGTGTCACAATCCTGTTTCCAGAGACTTGAGGACAGACATAAGGAAGTAGAATAACAAGCCCCAGCTCAGATTGACTGATATTGATCAACAGGCCACAAATAGGCTAAGTGGGTGCAAAGGAAGCTTGTGTTTCAATATTTTTTGGTCATCAAACTTAAGTTTTGCACAACAAACAGAAAGCTCACATAAACATTCACCATAAATGTAAGCTAGCATGCTAAAGCAAAGCATCTCACCGTGGGCTGCCTTTGTAATAAACAGTTATAAACACGCAGTAACTCGAGGCGGGACGTTTGTTTCAAACTAACAGGACCGAACCATATAATAATGAAAGGAGGCGCTGCATAAAAGCCGAAAGAAAAGCAGGTTAATTCAGTAAAGACGGGTTTAGGGTGTTTACGTTCTGTCTCTAGTCGTATGAGAGGTGAAGAATTGTGACCATGAACGTAACTTCAGAGCGTGGGTGCGGTCTCCCTAACAGTCCAATCAGCTTCGCCTATTTTACGTGACCTCTGACGTCAGTTACGTACAGAACTTTCTACTTTTAAATGTTTTTATTTTTTTATTCAATGAATTACCTTAAGAAAGCGAAATTGATAGAAAAAATATTATATTTATTAACTTAATTATCATAATTTTATTTTATTATTTATTGTGGGAGAATCCACGCTCCTTTCCAGTAGATGGCGGTACTGCGCATCAATAAGTTGCTTGCCAACCGCCATAAAAAAGAAGAGGAAAAAGTTACGTACAGGAAGTAGTTTGCGTCCGCTAGTAGGCGAATAGAACAGAAAGGATCTATTTTTATTTTATTTAGGGTATGAGAACGTACTATTTCTTTTAAATTCGTATTTGTATATATATCCTTAAATGTAAAAGTGGATATTTCTGCGGCATTAAAGTAGAGCTAACGATGTAAACTGCAATAGAATATTTAACTTTAAAGAGGCTAAAACAATTAGCATTTTCCCTCAAACTAAAATTACAACTCAACTTTCAGTCTTTAATCTCTATAATTGTTTTTTTTTTTCGGTTTGAGCTTGAAGGGAACTAAATTAAATGATATTCCTTTCTCTTGTGTATCTCTTTCCTATGGTTAATCCTGCTCCAGTATGAGTGATGGAGGATCCCAGTCCATCCAAAGTGGTTCTCTTGGCCTGCGGCTCTTTCAACCCCATCACTAACATGCACCTGAGGATGTTTGAGCTGGCCCGAGATCATCTGGAAGACACAGGTTAAAGCAACACTTGGTTTCAATGTAAATAGTTTTATCAACATCTGTGTCCAGTTGTGAATCATTATTTCTTATCTAAATGATGTTGGACTAGGAAATGTATTAGGAGAGAGAAATAAAACACTTTACTTAGATTGAAATCAGTACAAACAAGGTGGATCAATGGGCTATGATATTTTAATTAGAGAGTGATCCTAAAATAATTGAATCCTATGAAGGTAAATGCAAAACATAACTAATATGCTTTCACTTTCCTTTCTGTTAAAAATCATGCAGCATGTTTTACAAACCAAACAATGGAAGCCAGGTAACTAAGCACTGTGAATTGTAGGATACTTTATTCCTTGCCATGAGTGTAATAAACATTATTGGATTTTAAAATATTCTAAAAAATACTTGTAATCGCTGCATTTTGCTTCTGTTTAGTGCTTTAAGTCTTAGTCGAGCACTAAAACCCCTATACAATATTAAGCAGTCATTTATGGGCTATAAAAAGGTGTTTTGAATAGTTGGATACTGCATGAAATTATAAACTTAATGGCTTCTGTTGAAATGACATCTTAAACTACCGGTAGATGCAAAGTTGTGAAAAAAAAATCTGATCTAATTTGAAAACTAAAATATGAATTTATAATTTTTGTATTTTTCTTTTTTTTTAAACTATGTTTGGACAAAATCATCATAATAGCCATGCTTTTTTTTAAATGGAATCTCATATCCTTTGCTGCCATTCTCTTTTTATTTAAGGTCAGTACAGGGTGATAAAAGGAATCATATCTCCGGTGGGCGATGCCTATAAGAAAAAGGGTTTGATTGAGTCCTGTCACCGTGTGGAGATGGTCCGATTGGCCACAGAAAGCTCAGGATGGATCACAGTAGACTCCTGGGAGAGCCAGCAGTCAGAGTGGTTGGAGACGGTTAAAGTGGTTCGGTAGGTTTACAGTTGCTGTCTCGTGTCTGTTTCTTATCCTCCGATTTGTATTTTTATGAGTGACATCAACAAAACCAGCTTCGCAACGATAACTAGTCTGATGGTTTATTTCCTCACCTGCTTATAATCTACACGCTTTTATGTCGGGGTATTTTCGCCAGGTTTGAATATTCTGTTCATTTCACCAAGTACTTAAGGCTTTACCTAACCTTTGTATTGTTTTTGTTAGGCCGACTTATGCAGACAAATTTTTCATACTAAACTATATGATATAGAATTTATTAAATAGTTTGCATATTTAACGTAATTGGACGTTTGGATTTTAATAAGTTACAGAAATTGAAACCTACCTGTATTGATAGGAAAGTAAATTTCAATACAATTTCACTTATGGACCTTCCATTATCATTTTTCTTGCACATTTTAAGTAGTTTCCAATATTTTTTTACTTTAAGAATTATGAATTTAGTTATTTGAATGAATGCATATGCTTACAGAGTTGTTTTATCTTCATTCACAGGCATCATTATGAAGAGATTATTGCTGCAGAACATAACAAAGATGATGTGGACACAGTAAAGCATGCAAAGAAGAGGCGTATAGAGGAGAAACGCTTTGAGAGTTCAGATCAGAACAAAAAAAGAGGTAAATGAACCTGTGTAAGGATGCATAAGCACAAAACTATTTGTTTTTTGTTTATGTACTCTTCTGAAGTGAAAGAGTACAGCCATTAAGGAAATAGGTACTTTGTCACTATGATTGGGTGGCAGCCAGTTCTTCAGCTGAGGCGGCAAGTCGGTTGCTCTTTGGCAAAGAGGTGTCTTTAATCTCAGATTGAATTTGAAGCATCCAGCTGCATCGCAGCAGACGTTAAAACAAGATCTAGTCAGGAAAAATACAGTACCATGAATTTCTCACTTGCATTACTTCAACCTAGTCCAAAATTCTTTCAGTGTAGGGTCCATGTTTTCTCTAATTTAAAAACAAAATAGCAAAATCTTTGCACCTATGGATCCTTCTTTGAGGTTTTAATAGCTTAACAAGTATACAAAACAAAAAGAATCTATCCATCCATCACTATAATCCATTGCTCCTTGTCTCTGTGCTCAGATGCCCCTCATCTGATGCTGCTATGTGGAGCAGATGTCCTGGAATCCTTTGAAACTCCCAATCTTTGGAAGAAGGAGGACATCGCTGAGATTGTGGGGCGCTACGGTTTGGTCTGCATCACTCGCAGCGGCGGCGACCCGCACAAATTCATCAACCAGTCGGACGAGCTATGGAAGTATCGCACGAATATCCACGTCGTCCACGAATGGGTGACCAACGACATCTCTGCGACCCATGTCCGGCGGGCACTGCGCCGAGGCCGAAGCGTCAGATACCTGCTGCCCGACAGCGTCATCAGCTACATTCAGGAGCACGGCCTCTACAGCGCTGAGAGCGAGCAGAAAAACGCTGATGTGATTCTTGCGCCTTTTCAGAGATACTCTGAGGCCTCCACCAGCTGATGAACTTTAACGCCACGTTTACAAAAAAAAGCTGAAGCCGGTTTGCTGTGAATCCAAAACAAATTAGATTGTTTATTCATGCCGTCAGTAGTGTCTGTTTCACAGACCAATCATTCAGATGAGTTTTACTGTGGAAATGTTTATTTTTTTATTTTGCACTAATTGGAGTAAAAGAGCCAAAGTTCAACTACAAATAAAACACTTTTTTTAAAGTGTTTATATTTTGTACATAATGTGTTAAATAGAAATCTACTTGAACCTAAGGCTGCCTTAACTCTAACAGCTCATTACATGTTTTCAACCCAGAGCTGGAATTTTCCATGGGCTCACCACTCCTCTCATCACACGCTGATATAACACTGAACTTTTTGAGATTTGTAATGAACTAATAATAAACAGGTTTCTTTGTTTTTAACCTGGGCGTCCTCTTTGTTTTCCTATTATGTTAATGTCCCTGAGATTGGAAAAAAACAGATAATCCTTAGTTGGAAATGGGGCTCTTGTTATGTAGACTACTGAGAATTCTATGGGTGTACTAAGCTTCACATTTCCTTATTGCATAAAGAGTCACTTGTTAACCATTATTTCTGTACAACTTCTTTAAATATGATGACACAACCTAAAAGTTAAGATTTCTAACAGATGGTTTATGCATAATAAATTATCTTTGGTCTTTATGGAAGAGGTGCCGTAAGCAGGCATGTTTTGTTTTTGTCCTGATTTAAAGGGGACAACAGTTTCTAGTTTTCCCAGGAGTTTTGTTCGAGAGGAGGATAGAAACTAAAGGCTGAATCCCCTCCTTTAGTTTTGGGAACAATGTGCAAACAATGCGGTTCATTCATGGAAAGCAACTGATGTGAGCCTGGTTCAGTGCTGATTCTGATCCTGACACAACATTCAAACAATGGCATCTTTAATGTGATATAAAGGCATCAGTAAACAGATATTTAAATAGTTTATAAAGTTACTTTTTTCTTAATGGAATTAAAGCCGATTACCTGAAGGGTTTGTTTAGATTATTTTAGATATATAAAACTCATAATTCGATATACATTTAGTTGACTTTTAGAAGTATCACCTTAAAACGCTGTGAATTGGGTCAAGCATTGTGGAAATGCACTATTTTTATTGCCATTGTAATTTGCTTTGTCTCATTCCTCCTTAGTGAACCTTTCTAACAGTCAGCTTTGAGCGTACAATTCCTTAGACTTTCAGCCAATGTGTAGCTTAAACAGATTAACATTTCCAAATTCTGCTTTTTTTCACCTTTGTCTTTAATAATCAAGGTGTTGTTTGTCATGTTACTTTGGCTAATAACCTGTTTTTTTGCTTTGGTTCAGGGTTGCTTAAACCCATTTCACACTAAAACACGTTCATGTTCACCAAAGGGTTTTATACTTGTTTAGAACAGATAAATGTTTCGCTTTGTGGCATCTGAAAACAATACCCAGTGGTTAGAAGACTGAGGAGAGTCCCCATATTTATCCTGACATCTTGGCTGATATTTCATTCCTGAAAAGGGCAAATTTAAACACAGTATTTTTATTTATTTATTTTTTGGATGTACCTCCTGTAAAAACAGGTGAGGCTCCTCCTCATCTCCCGTGATTTTTTTAAAAGCACAATCATCATAGTAAATATACTTTCTAAATTAAAAAATTAACAAAATAATTTGTTTAATATCTCTGTCAGTTAGCAAACAGAAATAAATAGAACATTTTACCCAAAACAAAATATGTTTGGTCTGATTTCCAGCCAGACTGTAAAAATAAAAGATCAGTGTTTGTGTACAGTGTATGCAACTATGTAGTATATAATAAATATGCTGGGATAACATATGACTTTTGTAAGCTTAATACCATATGAGTTATATTTGAAAACCCAGGTCCTCTCAGAGCTCCTAATACGTTTGATAAGTAGGAAGTTAACTTATCTCACCAATAGAGTTTGATAGTTGATAAAGCTAAATGATTAAATCCATCATGGTGGAAAATGATTAACTTAGCATTAATGTTTGAGATCCAAGATTGCATCAAAATCTTTTGCACCATATTAAAGATTTCTGTGAAAAACAAAGCAGTAGGTTAAATCCAAACCTGTGTCTGTTTCATAAACCTTGGCAGTTGATTACTCATTTTTAACCTTCTATAAAAGGCTGTTTATTTACTTGTGGAGTGAGTTTGATTTCATTTCCTCTATCCTGCATTCCTTAGTGATTCTGCATCAGTTTTACTTTGTTGCTGCAAAAATAAGTTCACAGTTCGTTCTTTGATAGCTGTGGTTAAAGTATCAGTGCTGATCCTAATTTAATTTGATGCCAGGAGTGACATTTTGCCGAATAATTTGACGCTACTGATAAAAACTTAAACCAAATTGTGCTTATGAATCAGTCTTTTCTTGATTTCCTCAATACATTTTTAAAACTAAGGTAAAAATGTTTTGCTTGTTTTTTGTTTTCCCTACAGTTTCTACAATTTTTCTATGTTTTCCTAAAATCTGAGTGGAAATTTTTAACAGTAAACAAAGAGGTCTGGGGGTTTTTTTTTGTTTTGTTTTCATTTTAACACCTGAGGCATAGTTTTAAAAGTTGAACCTGTCAGACGTGTCTTGGCTTTCCATTACCACCGTTTCCACAGATAAAAGCCTTTCTCACCATACTCACACAATCTTCACCTGAACAACAAGTGAACAGGGGACACGCCCACCATTATCTCACAGGGGGTTTTCCCGAAAGCAGAGCTTATTTATAAGCTCACCCCTACACTCTGCATCAGATAACCAGCTTGAAGATCACAGAAATCACTCTAACTAATCCCTGAGCAAAGAAACAAAGAGAAATCATCATGCCAACCAGTGTGTGTGGAACATGGGACATGATCAGCAATGTCAATTTTGATGGCTACATGAAAGCACTTGGTGAGTTTTATTCCAAAAATATGCAACTGGATGTAAAGTTTAATGAGATACTCTTTTTCTGTTGTGAAATGCATGGATGTACGGCAACATTGAAATGTTGCTGAAATGTTTCAGCAGTTATATATGGTACGTCACTGTGAAGTTTTCCTGATGGATTCCTCTGCTCTTCCAGGTATCAGTGTTCATTTGAGAAAAATTGCCCTGAGGCTAAAGCTGAAGAAGGTCATTGAGCAGCAGGGAGACCAGTACATTGTTAAAACTGTCAGCACCTTCAGAAACTACACCATATCCTTCAAAATTGGCCATGAGTTTGAGGAGTTTACAAAGGGACTGGACAACAGACACATCAAGGTGAGAACGGAGATCATAATCATACATATACCAGGTGTTTGTATGAAGTATGGATGTGCTGATTTTGTGTTGCTGTTCTGATCAAACCTCCCACCTTTTTTTGTCTTCCATCGGTGCAGTCCACAGTGACATGGCAGGGAAATAAGCTGACATGTGAGCAGACTGGGGAGAAGAAGAATAGAGGCTGGGCTCACTGGGTTGAAGGTGACAAGCTCCATCTGGTAGGGAAAAATATAAGGCATATTTGGACTTTTATCAGTTTTATATACTTCATAAAAATGCATTTATTATAAAGTTCTGGTACATTTTTTCTCTTTAGGAGCTGTACTGTGACGGACAGATCTGCAAGCAGGTGTTTAAGAAGAATGTTAATGAGTGAAGAGGGAAAAAAGAAGTGTTTTGGGAACATTCACCCAGTGATGGAGGGCATCTGCTACTGCTGACCCTGAAGGACAAAACCACACCCTTCTAGACCCTGTGGTTTCTGGGATGTGGTCCTGCGGCTGGGTGAACATGCAGTACAACTTGTGCCAATAGGGGGCATCGCTACACTATTTTTAAACCATTGTAGAGCTGAATTTCTGCTCATCAGATGAACACTGAAGCATCAGAGATGCGTCAAAGGTTGTTGTTTTTTCAGCTGGCTGAAAAAAAACAAAAAAACAACTTTCCTCTATTTAAAACACTCCCCTAAGGCTCCTTCTGTTCAAATTAAAATCACTGTGCCAGTTTTGAAATTCCAAGTGTGTATATTTAGATAGCCTATCCAAGGTACCGGTATGTAAGATACATTTATAGAAAATATGTTTGGGATACGTTTTTATATGATTTGAATTTTGTTAATAAATTTCCTTTGAAACAAAAACTTTCAGTCAGTCTTCTGATTTTTGGTACATAAAAAAGTGAAAAGAAAAGTGGGAATGGTAGGTTAAATAAAATTGTCCTTTGCACGGTGGTAAAAATCTCATTTTTACACTTCAAAGACCAATTATTTATACTCCTAGAAGATTTATTCAACCAAGGACACATCAACATGATAAGGAATAAGATATATAGGCATATATCTACAGACAAAATAACGTAAATAGATGACAAAAGTAAAAAATTAAAAAGGATTTTAAAAGGTTTTTACCCTTCTAAAAAAATGTACGTAAATATCTTTATTTGACTGTTTTTCTTTGATGATGAGTGCCATTGCTGGTGGAGGGTGTTGTTGCCATCTCCCATATCTTTAATTCCCTCTGCACATTCCGTTAGAGTCAGAAGAAACATCTCAGTTAATTTACAAAGTATCTTTTACATCTAAGTCTGCCAGAGTGTGTGTATATTTACGCCTAACTTTGCTTCTGCGTGTTTATGATTATTTAGACTTCATGGATGTCATAATCAGAGATGAAAGAAAGCACATTATAGTTTCTAGTTTCGTGTTTCTAGTTTTCCTCTAGTTCCATGCTAGAGGTGTGAAAAGGCATGGATAAATGCTTTAATGCAAAAACAAAATCTCCCAGAAAATCTGTAAAAAATCTGTAAATGTAAAATGGTTGCTTACTTATTTAAACCTAAATACTTAACATTTATAATCTCAAGCCTATGTGCCAAAAGTACATAGACTTCAAGCACATCCAGGAAGTTTTGTTTTGAGTTTATACGCTTGAAAAACGATCTAAAAATAAGTAAAACTTTCTTAAATTAATTGTATTTACCCTTAATTTTAGTAGGTTAATGAAGTGATTTGCCAATGGAAATACACACAATGGAGTATTTTTATTCTTAAAATAAGGTAATTAGATCATATGCACTTGAAATGAGACAATGTGATTGTGTTTTGTTATTTTAAGTGTAAATTGTCTCGTTCCATTGGCAAAATGTCTCTTTTACCTCCTCAATCTAAGAACAAATGCACTTATTTTAAGAGAAAATTACTTATATAGATTTTGATTTGTTTCCAGTGTAGATTTTCTGGATAGTTCTTTCTGCCATTAATTGTAGGTTGTTCAGCTCTCAGCTTTTTACTGTAGGCCTATTCAGTGTGTGTGTTTTGTAAAGTAACTAGTAAGCTGCTTGTGTTTTCACAAATCATGCAGCTTCTCAGTTTCCGTCATTTTTTGGTTTTCACATTTCTCAGATAAAATGTTTCTTTTAAAAAATTACAGAGTTGTTGGTATTACTTTTTGATCTTCACATTTTCAGGTGAGGTACAATGGGTTCCCCAACAGAGCAAATAGCAAATACAGTTTAAAAACAGATGTGGATTTTATCTTATAACATAAAACCATACACATATAATCAGATAAACAGTAAACAAGACATTTCAGCATGAATGAAAATGTCTATATTTGCAGGAATCTGTGGACACAATAGAAATGGAAAGTTATTTCCAAGTCTGATTAGGAGAAAACAATCATCCCCTTTTTTCTTTTTTGTTTTTAAATCTTTTAATTTACCATATGGAACGTTATATTTGAAAAATAAGTGATTTCTCATGGCAGAATCTAAGGAAAAACAACAACAAAAAGATTAAGGATGGAGTTGGTGAATTAATTTACTAATTCAATTTGTATGTTTCTGGCGGATCAACGTAGAGAAACAAATAAATGGCTAAATAAAATTCGTAAACCTCATTGGTTCTGTTCAATTCACCACTACTTAAAGGTATTTTCCACGCAGTGACGCAGCATTCCCCCTAAGCATCAATAGTCACGTGACCTGATGTAGAGCCAAAATGGCCGCTGTTGTATTTTGACGTATATAATAGCTAGCTACTTTTCTTTTTGTTTGCTTCTCGGTAGAAAAACTACCAAACAAGAGATTTTTTGGGAGATCTGCAGCTCTCCATCTATCGTATATCGGTGTCCTAGTTTTTAACTCGGGGACAATCCGGACTGACATTTATTCGTTGAACGAGTTAAACTATGCATATTCGGTCCTAATCGAAGCTAGCTAGCTGGCTCTGGCTGGCACTCCGAAGCAACTGAAAGTGAAATAGCTAGTTGACTTAGCTGCCAGGATGGAAGAGTTGAGCGCAGATGAGGTAAGGTGACAATGGATCAATTCATTTAATAATTACAGAGCGAAGCCTCGTTTAACTGGTGTTACGTTTTTCAGAACTACTATTTCCTTCTCAAAGCTTCAACAGCGTCTTAAAGCGAGCCTGGTTGCTACAAAAGGTAGCACTAATGTTAGCTTAACGTGAAAGAAAGAAACCACTCGCTGGCTCAATTCTACAATTATTTCACCGAAAAGACAGTATTATCTGACTAGGTCAACCCGAATCCCAAACGTTTTAATCATATGAAATCATGTTTTTCTATGTTATGCGTAATAAATTAGAGAAAGGCTTTGAAGTTGCCTGTGCCGTGTCATTTAGCAGGAGGACGGTGCTAACTGGTTACGGTTAGCTCATAAGCAAGTGTTTAACATTGTTTGTGGTTAAACGCAACGAAATATTAATTTATCTTCCCCTTTGCATTATGGAAGCCTAAAGAAAAGAAAATGTTGAACTTTTTATTAAAATATATTGCTTGTAAATAAACAAAACAAAAAAACGTCTAATTGTTGCTAACATTGGCTAAATATGTTTGCGAAACGACTCAGCAGAAAGGGGCAAACATGAAAACAGTGGAGCACCACAGCAGAGTTAACAGTGATGCTTCCCTTGGACATTGAAAATGACACACACCTTTTCTTACTCAATACTATGGAAGAGGATTAGGGCCACTGAAAAAAAGAGTTAACCGATTTTAAAATTTCATTTCAGTACAATATGAAAAAAAAGTCATAATTCTGACTTTTTTCTCACAATTCTGACTTTATTCTCATAATTCTGACTTTTTTCTCACAATTCTGACTTTATTCTCAAAATTCTAAATGAATTCTGAGATTAAAGTCAAAATTCTGACTTTTTTCTCACAATTCTGACTTTATTTTCAGAATTCTAAATTAAATTTGACAGCTAAAAAACATGTTGGCATCAAGCCGTAGCCATGTCTCTTTTAGAGACTAAACTAGCTCTCTTGTGTTAATCATGTCCTGCTCTTCCATTAATGAAATAGCATCACCAGGCACCCCTTGGGCACATAAAAGTCGCCTAATTTTCCACCAATATGCCACTGGCCCTCTCAAACAATTTACATATTTGTCAGTGAAGCTGTGTGCTCCCACATCTCTTCCTGTATGGTGCCAATCTACATTACGATCCAAAATTCTGAAATTAAAGTCAGAATTCTGACTTTTTTCCCATGTTAAACTGAAGTAATAGTTTAAAATCAGTTAACTTTTTTTTTTTTTTTTTTCTTCCCTATGGCCCTAATCCTCTTAGGTACAATACGCCCCGGACTTAACCATTTAAAAACATCTGGGATGTGTGGTAATTTTTTTACAGTTTGTATTTGAAACACAATTTAGGCTTTTAATGTTCAATTTTAAGTGAATTATTGTAAATATTATGTCAAAAGGCAGGTAAAGTGCAGTTTAATACATGCTGGGATGAAGGATTTTATAACTCCTAGTTGGGTTAGGTTGGTACATACGACAATTAAAACATATCAGATTGCACGTAGTGCATACTATGGTTATTCAGATACTATAACACTATAAGAGGGATTTTAACTATAAGATTTTATTTTCAGATGTATAATATTGTTGCCCCCTCAAAAAATAACATACCCTACTTTAATTTAATCAAGTTTAAGCACCTAAGGACTTTGTTAAAATCTCTTGTTACTTCCAACCTATAATCAGAAATTAAGCCTTTTTAGATGAGGGGTGAAAGGCCTTTAAGGAAGAAGAAAAGTCCAATTAACCCTACTCTGTCATTTATGTTTACTTTGTCTTTACCAGCAGATATCAACTTTGCTAAACCTAACCATCATCTAAAAGAGACATAAGATAAAACAAAATGATAAGCCTAATTTACAGTACAAATACAAACACTTCACTGAATGATTCCAGGCAATGGAACTTTTTTCCTTACTTATTACAGCCTGGCCAAAAGCACAGTCCTGTTCAATCTACACAAGCCTGTGGAAAAATGTTTTCTAAAGTCTCAGCTGACCTTGAAGTAATTTTTGATGAACCTGCCCAAATGACCTGATATGTGATGTTTTTAGAATAAAGCAACTTAGTGTATTATAGACTTTCTCGCATTATAATGTCCTAATAAATAAATAAATATTTCTGCTGCATCCACCAATGTTTATTGCTAGTGTTGGAAAGGCTGCATGAACTGTGAAATTTATTGCAGCCCATGCAGTTATTTCCGAATTTGGTGTTGTGCAGTGATGTTATGTTTCATGCTCTATTATGTTGCCACAAATCCATCTGTGAACTGGTATCCACAAAGTAGGAGGCTGTTAGCTCTATACGTCGGTAGTTGCCATTAATAGTCTCCTGCACAAGCTTAGGTTTTAAGCAAAAAATTAAAAAATTCCTGTTATTGCTAAATGCTTTTTTTTTTTAAGCGTAACAAAATTTGCACTTTGACATTTCTTCAATAATATGTTAACATTTAATTATTTTGTTGTAAAAAAAATCCTTAATATAAAGCAAAAATGTATATTATTTTATAGATCCGCAGAAGGCGGCTGGCACGGCTGGCAGGAGGACAGACATCACAACCCAGCACCCCGCTCAGTACCCCCCTCACATCCCCACAGAGAGAGACTCCACCTGGACCCCTCCCTGGCCCCTCAGGCATCTCACCCCAACCTGTAACACCAGCTGCCTCCCAATCTTTGGGCCTCAATGTCCACAGTGGAACCCCTGCCACATCCCCTATGGGAACCTCTGGTAAGGAATCAGTCTGGTGGATATGCATGCTTTAGACACTATGCTGTGTTAGCTGAACTGGCAGCAATCCTTTAGGTTAAATATTAAAACTTTCCCTTCATTATCATCAAATTTTTATCTGTATCAACCAATTTTATAAGCTTTGGTGTGACTCTGTATTTAATTAGCCTATGGATGTTTTCTTTTGGCCATACAAGTAAAAAACAAAACATTGTTTGTACAAAACTGTAAAAAAAATCTTTATATTGTCAGCGTTTATGTTTGAGGGGTATGAAATGTTAGAAAAAAAGGAACACTATAACATCACAGGACTGCTTGGATGATCAGCAGTATGGGCTGACAAAATCAGCTGTTCTATTAGGATTAGCAATAATGTTTTAAAAATAACCTTTATGATCTTCTGTTAAAATAATTTTGCTTGCTCCACTTTGACATACTTGTGAAGTAAAACTGCGACTAACAATTATTTTGTAATCTATTATTTTTCCAATGAAATTATTAATAATCGGATAGCCAAAGATTCTTTAAAGAAGACTTTTTATGAAATTAAATCAGGTGAAACAAACTCCATGGTTTGGAGTTTCCCTTTACTTCCTTTCTTCTCTCATATTGCTATTTGTACTCACAAAACTCTCATGGAGTGTCTGAACCACTTATACAAATTTTTTCAATCTTGTACCCAATCTTAAAAGAGCACCAGCACACAAACAATTTGTTGTCGCTGCAGTCCTCATCTGGAATCTTAATAGATCAGAATCACACTGGATTTATTTGTGTGCCCTAGATAAATCTTTAATATTTTACTTGCATATTTCTTTTGACTGGAAGTAATAGTAAAGTTTATGGCAGCCCAGTCAAAGTTCAACTTCTAACTCCAGTCTGATAAAGAATCTGTGGAGAGAACTGAGGATAAGGGCGATGGCAATGAGGCCTTCCAAGTCCAAAAACTTTAACTTCAGCACCAAAAATTAAACAGCCTAATACCAGGAGCGTTGTTTTTAAGTATGGTTTGATAGGGAACAATTATCATTCAGTTGATAATTGAGAAGGGAATGAATACATTTCTGATATTTTATACCACACATATAAGATGGGTAAATAACTTTATATGTTTAACTGAAAATCTAGCAGATATTTGAGAAAAATCCTGGGTTCTACTGTACTTGCTGTCCTGCAGGGGTGGCGTATGGCAGTCAGAGCAGTGAAGGTGTAAGCTCCCTCTCCAGCTCCCCCTCCAACAGCCTCGAGACACAGTCTCAGAGTTTGTCTCGATCGCAGAGCATGGACATTGACCCTGCCTCCTGCGAAAAGAGGTGAGATTTTTTTTTTTTATTGCCTTGCATTCTTATTAGATGCTGTTTGTTAATTATATAAAAAGTAGCTATAAATATGTTTTACTCTCGTCTCTCAGAAGAGATATTTTGTTGTATGTTGGACAAGAAATTAGAATTTTTTGGAATATACTATTAAAAAAATATATATTTTCCCTTTTGCTTTCCTCAGCATGTCCCAGGTGGATGTGGACTCAGGGATTGAAAACATGGAGGTGGAGGACAGTGATCGCAGGGAGAAGAGAAACTTGACTGAGAAGGTGAATAATGAATCAAGATTTGATATCTAGACCTTTTAAGGAAACAACTGCTAACTTGTAAATCTTGTTTCTGATTCTGGCATCATGTCTGTGACCTGATCAACCTTCCTCTGCAGGAAACCTCTGCAAATTCTGATGTCTCTGAAGATCAGGCTCTTCACCTGATTTCCAAGATCCTCCGCGTATCGTGGAAGGAGCAGGACAGAGATGTTATCTTTCTCCCTTCACTAGCTGCAGATTTTCACCAAAACCCTAGAGATGGTATTTTTCTGAACCTTAACTTTTTGCTTTATGTCAACATTTGAACTGTAGTTACTTTTAAATGGTTGCTTTTGATGATATTTAATAAACTACATGATTGGGAATCTTTCAGTGTACTCCGACTTCAAAGACCTCATCAGCCAGATTCTGATGGAAGTGTTAATGATGTCGTCCCAGTCAAATGTCCACAACCCCTTCGCCAGCTTGACTGCCACTTCTCAGCCCATTGCAGCCGCAAAATCCCCCGACCACCGCCTGACGCTGGTGCAGCCTTCTAGCCAAGGCAGCAGCCCAATGGGCCCCAGTGCAGGCTCCTTTGGAGCCAGCTCTCTGTCCAGGTAATTACCCACCATCAGGGAAACACATTTAAGAGGTGTGATGGTTGTAATGTAATTTCCCTTAAATTTCTCCTTGCCTTAAAGTCTGTGTGGATTTTCTTGTCTTCATTTTTTTATTCATTTTTTGTTTGTTCTGGTATTATTGTCAATGGACCCTCCCTTGATCTTAATATCAATGCTATTCACAGTTTATATGGTTGCGGTAGTCCTCATCCAATGGCTTTGAATGCAGCAGGAAGAACTTGCCCATCTCTCTCTACCCCTACTACACCCACTCTACCTGCAGCCACCTCCACACCACAGTTTGTAGTTCCCCCCAGCCCACCTGCCACTCCTAGTACCAGGCTCTCCCTTAATCCCTCATCTACCCCCATGCCTATCTCTCAGCGATATCGTCCCTATTCCGTCACCACACCCTGGGCAGCCTCTTCTCCACTCAGCCCAGTTCCCAGAGGATATAGTTTCCCTGGTCTTTCTCCCAGTCCAGCTACACCCTCCGTTCCTCCAAACACCCCACTTCCAGCCACACCTTTAAGCCCCCAGTCCATTATTTTGAGCTCACCAAGGTCTGGGAACCATCGCCCCTCCTCAACCCTTCCTGTTGGCCCTTCTTCTCCCAGAATGAGAGCTCGACAAGCTGCCTTTGCTGCCAGGATGCCATCATCTAGGTATCTCATCTGTCATTTGTATGTGTGTGACCGAGTCAATAAACTGAGTCCTTTCTGAACCCCCCTCCCCCAATCTTTAGGATAGACATGATGTAAATAAGCTAAAGGTTCAGTATAAATTAGTCAACAACTTTACCCTTTACAAATGGCAAAGAACCAAGAATTTTCCAAGCACAGAATTTATGTCCAGCAGTAATGACATTATATTGCTAAAAGTCTTGTTTCTTTCTTCTTCACACTTCAACGTTTTAAAGCATCCCATGTTAAATACTGACACTTTGATGATGTTGGATGGGATGATTTACAGGATAAGGTTGCTTGAATGACCCACTTGTGGTGAGGTTTATATAAATTTGCACATTGTAGTTGTGGATATTAAAGGGCCCTCATCTTATTAAAGATGCATTTATCCCTATAGCTGAAACTTTATTTTGGATTTGATAAAGACATCTTTAAATTTGCCTAAAGTTCTTAAGGTCTGACCTGTGTGTCCTTGTCTCACAGAAACTCCCGGATCATGTCTGTGTCTTTTGTGAGCTTTGAATTCATCTTAATTAATCCACAGTATTAGTATTAATCCACTATTAGAGAGCAGTTTTATTTGTCCTACTTTCCTCTTTTTCTTTACTGTCACTTTATACTTATTACATATTTTTGTCTCTTCCAGTCTATTTGTTCTTTTTCTTAAATCTTATCCTTTCTTGTCCTGTTAGTCCCTTGTCGCTCCTGTTTTTTGCCCTTTCTGACATGTCCCAAGACAGCAGTGATGAAGAGTCTGAGGAGGAGGAAGAGGATTTTGCACAGGTTCAGTTTGGGTCCAGGTACACCAACGCTTGGTGTGTGGTGATTGTTTTTGTGCACGCTTGCACATGGATGTGGCTCCAACTGGCTTACCACTAGGGCTGCTCAAGTAGACCCGTCGCATAACAAAAGAAATTGATGGCCATCCAGCTGTTGGTTGGATGTTCCGTTCATTGCCTTTGTATGCATGCTGAAGGGGAAGCGTTACATAACATCTCAGGGGGATTATGTGGAAAACCTATTTTGGTTTTGATATTAACTTTTTTTGTGGGTGTTCTGCTGTATTATTTGCATCTTTGTCAGATGGGGGAAAAAAATGAGAGTAAAATAAAAGGACACTCAGTTGGAGTGAGAATGCTTGATTGGATAGACAAGACTACAGCAGGGATTTATATAAATGGAAAAACTGAGATCGGCTTAAGCCCACGAATCCCAAGATGGTCAGAAGAGGCTGATAAAGGACTGGGAATGTGGCGGTTGTTAATTAGATATGAGGGAATGGAAGGATTGCAGGATTTTGAATTCCTGGTGGTATCTGTTCAGGAGCTAGTTAAACTTTTAAAATACAGTTGAATACTGACAGGTGGGATTGCATTCTGGAGATGACGTTGGCAGCATCATTCTGGTTCATCATTCTAGGAGTGACGGACGGCCGGAGCTGGCTAATATTACATAAATTGAAGCAGGGGAAACTGGGAGTGATGTTGATATGGGTTTCTAAAGATAAAGTGAGGGCCAAGCTGACACTCCGACTCTACATCTGAGTTTATGGAGGGATGGGTGAGTCCTTGCTGGTGAGAGTGAAAACCATTTGGTCCCTATCAAGAGAATTTCTATTCAGATAAAAACGCTATAAGATGGAATAGGGTGGGTAAATAAAGGAGGGCATCATCAGAATAACAGCAAGTTTATGTTAAGTATTTGAATCAAATGATTAAAAAGTTTAGGTAAATTAACAGTCAGACAGAGGATATGGTGCCATGGAGAATGGAGAAAACTGCAATATGGTAGATTTCACCTAAATGAATAGTTGTATTTATAAAGAGAGGTATGATTTTTAAACTAGTAATTCGAGTCGGCCAATTAGATTAGAGTGGCTGATTCAGTCGGATGATTATCTTTTTTTTTTTTTCATTGTCATTCCTCAATTGCTAGTTGTGCTACTCCTTTGAAGTAAGAACCTGATAATGTTTTTGGTGTTGAACCTTATATTTGAGAGCTGTAGTAACATGACTGCATTGCATGCTAATAATCCAGTTTAGTGTAACTCCTACTAGATTTTGAAATTTGAAGCAGCTCATACTGTGTTGCAGCTGAAAACTAACAGCTCTTATGAGTGAATGCTTAAAGGTAAGTTTTGCCTGCAATAACTTTCTGTGAGCAATCTCTTAATTATTTAAACACTTCTAAACCCTTTTTTCCCAATCCACAGCTCATTGCTGATGCAAACTATGGGTCCTCCAGACTTTTGTGCTTTTTGAATCTCTTCAACTTGATTATGTTTAATGTGATGGAACTTCCCCCTAACTGTGCTGTGTTTTCTTCTGTGACCTGACTCTCCTCTCTGCTTGTGTTTTGTGTCTGACTGTAGTCTGGGTGCCTCTGGAGGGGGGATGTCATGTGATTCAGTCAGCGACAGGTTCACCATTGAAACGTGCAAAGAGACAGAGATGCTGAACTACCTCATTGAGCGTTTTGACAGTGTTGGCATGGAGGAAAGAAAAGCTCCCAAGGTAGGCGAATGCCTGGAAGACGAGATTTCTTTGTTCTTCCTTTATCATCAATGCAACAAGATGACTGTTGTTAAAATGACCATTTTGGGATCATCAGGGTTCCCATAGGTCTTTGAAAACCTTGAAAGTTTATGAATCATAATAAAAAAAAAAGCAACAAGAAGATGGGTATCCTTCCTGGAAAGTCCAGAGACATGTTTTTTTTTTTTTTTGTCATCAGTGGCATTCTTGTGTCCTTCATGCAGTCAGCATGATTAGCTTGTTTGAAACAGTAGATGCATCAGTGCGTGCAATCTTCCTATTGGTGGATTGCTAGTCAGTTTTATTTAGCGTCATCGACTCGGTGCATAATACACATTTCAGGATGCATGACTTCCCAAAAAAAGAATTATGTTGAGTGCTTTTTTTTAAAGGACCCCAAAAACTACATTTTCCTAGTTGTGAAGCCTGCTCAGTGAAGAGCACTGATAAAGCTGCATTGTCCAACCAGGCTGCAGGAGCTTATCACAAAAGTGTTGTTTTTAAATTGAAAGTAGTTCTTAATTTTAATACTTATCATTTGTGTACGAGTTGTTAACAGGATGATGAAGTCCTGATGTGTTGTTGTAGCTTTTTAGTTGTTGGCATTCATTAGCTGCTTTATGTTGTCTCTGCCTTGTTTTTTAGAATCCAGTTTACCTACCAAGTTGTGTGCAAGTGACGGGTCAGTGGTTGAACGTTAACGGACATTGTGTTGAAATGTTGTATTGTTGACAGCTATCATATAGCAACTCAAATTGGTTTATTTATATAGCACCAAGATGTCACCTTAAGGCATTTACAGAGGTTATACCGACATTGGTTAAAAGTTTTTTATATAAGGAAACCCAGCTGATAGTGTAGAGTCATTGACTTTGCAGGTTTCACTTCTCCTGGACCAGCAAGTAATAACAGTTACCAAAGTACTTAAGGCTAATACATATTTTTGCAGTTATTTTACTGAGGCTACCTCGTAAAGGTAAATGTCGCTGCAAGTGGCTCTTGAGTTTGAGAGAATTGGTCCTGAAAAATTCTTGATTTTGATATGAACCAAAGTGTGGGAACCCTGAATCATCTTCATTTATAATAAAACCCTTACTGCAGACTAGATGTAGTCTACATTTTGAAAAAATCTATTTGCTCATTCTAGGTTTGTGATTTCCTGTTTTCATGCCCATTAAAAACAAACAAAAACACTTAGCTGTAGTTCATGTGTTCGTTTCATGTGTTGTTTTTCTCCAGATGTGCAGCCAACCGAATGTCAGCCAGCTTCTCAGTAACATTCGCTCTCAGTGTATTTCCCATGTTGCCCTTGTCCTCCAGGGAGCTCTGACCCAGCCTCGGTGAGAAAGCACATCCACTTTCTCTTTATGTTGTTTATTTTTGCCATCTTCATAGCAACTACTCTTTCACCTTGCTTCAGGACATAATTTTCTTTCCACTGTTTTGTCTCCTGACTGCATGTAGGAGCCCCCTTCAACAATCCCTGCTGGTACCTTACATGCTGTGCCGGAATCTTCCGTACGGCTTTATTCAGGAGTTGGTGCGCATTACCCATCAGGAAGAGGACGTGTTCAGACAGGTGGGGAGCACGTCCCTCCTTAAACGTCAATACCCGGGAGAATCATTGGTCTTTTTTTTACAGTGGACCCTCTGAATTCAAATTGTAGTTTGTATCTTGAAATGTTTTGTTTGTAATCGAATTTCTTGTTACTCTCACTTGGTTTTTAATTCAAAACAACTTTCTTCATGGCGATTAGGTTAAAGCTACGATTAGAAATGTTTAGAAAAATCTGATTACCATGTAATTGCACAAAGCAATCGTGCATAAAAGAACTTTATGGGGAGATATAACGGAAAAGCTTAGTGTTCTTAAACAAAGAGGCTAGCTGTTGAAGCCTGTTGGCACACCTACATGTTTCGCAATTTTGTATTGAGATCCGTTTGTTTTTTGAGGACTCCAGTGTATTTCTGAAAAATGCTCAGATTTTTCTGACTGATGTTCTTTTACCTCTTTTTCACTGTATCCCAAACACTAAATATGTCAAGAAGACACAATTGTCATCTGATATCACATTTAATCAATGAATGTTGGATGGATCCATAAAATTTAGGACATTCATTTGGTTTTAAATCTTATTCATGATAAAATAACCTTGGAGGAATGCTGCCCTCTCTTTCCACTGGCCTTCATTCAGTCTGGTCGTCTTGTTTTACCCAGCAATAATACATATTTCTGCTCTATATTTTTTATTTTAAGGGGCTCCATTTCACCTCCTAATTTTTAAAACATTTTAAAACTGCAGTACTCCTGTCATAGGAGGGAGTGACCTGCTTAGTATCAGCAAGTGTAAAATAGAATGCATCTGGAAATAAAGTCCATCTCATTCTAGTTTGAATGGACGCAAACTAGAGCAACAGGGATTTCTGAAACACAATATGGACAAACGACTTTAGCTAATGCATCTATGGAAACTTGATTGATTAGCAGGAAAGCAAAGATAACTGGTTATCATGTGTTTCTGACTAAAGTGGTGCAAACTGTGCAATACATCCAGTCATGATTGACACTGCACTTGCAAAGGGACAATAAAAGGTGACTTAATCATTTTTGATATAGCGATAATGTCACAGTTACTTTGTTTTCCTAACATCTCGCAGCCCTACTATAAACCTTAAGTTATAATTCTTTGCAAGTTCAATCTAAAACTATTTTTGTGTGTTTTTTTTATATCCCTAAGTAGCAACACAGAATAAGACCACACATTTATTTTTATTTTTTTTGTACTAGTGTTGTGTAGATCTGTAAATGTAAATAATAAGTTGATCTTCAGAACGTATCTGAAGGGAAAGAGACTTTAAAAAGCTGTCTTCATAATGAATAATATCTCTTACTCTTTCTTCTAGATCTTCATTCCCATTCTCCATGGACTCGCACTGGCAGTGAAAGAATGTTCCTTTGACAGTGACAACTTTAAATTTCCCCTCATGGTAAGAAGACAGAATCTGCAGAAGTAGACTGGAGGATAGAAAGGCTTAGAGCGTACAAGTGGCTGTAAAGAGGGAAGCCTGATGGACAGCTTTTCTGCTGAGCTCATTGATGCACTCTGTGCTCTGAATGAATTTGTTTTCATAGCCTTCACAATGCATTGGTCACATTTAAACTTTTATTGTCAGTTGATGAGCTGTTAAGTCAAAGGATGTTTTAATTTTTCAGATTACTGTTGATTTTATTTTCTATTTTATTTTTATGTTTCACAGGCATTAGCTGAGCTTTGTGAGATCAAGTTTGGGAAAACACATCCTGTGTGCAACCTGGTGAGCATATAAATCACTTTGCTGAGCTACGTTAAGATGGATTCATTCCTTTTTGTTTTTGTTTTATTTTCCCCTGTGTAATTAAATAATATTTTTAGCCCTGGTACCAGTGTTGTTATTGACAGCCATCTTAGATTCAGTCTTAGTCTTCAGGACCAAAAACTATTAGTAGTCATATTCGCATTTTAGTCATTACGATATGTGATCGTTTAAGTCGGTTTTAGTCAACTAAAACTTAAAAAGGTTTTAGTCAGTTTTATGTTGCAAAAAAGGTTAACCTTTACAATTTCGAATAACAACCAGATTCTTTACCAGACTGTAAGGTCTTGCATAGATACTGTAATAGCTGGGTATAGAATGCTGCTGTGCAGTTCATCATTGCTTTTGGGCAGAAAACTTTGATGTATAGAATTAAAATAAACTTTTTTATGAATTAATGTTCTACTTAATGCAAAAGTATCTAACAAAAGCTGTGAAAATAGCAGATCTAGCTCAACACATCATATTGGTTAAAATAGCAGACAGACAAGCTAACAAAATGTACAATAAAGGAATGGTTTTAGATATACAAGGTTTCAATTCAAAAGCAACACTTCTTGATCTACTGTGAGTGCATTACATACAGATCAATAAAATCTTCATTACTCCAAAAAACCAAAGAGCAAAAAAATTCTTTCTATTTTGGCAATTTTGGCTTAATTTTTTTAATTTAATCCCTCTATATAAAAATAGCGAGAGCAGGAAGAGATGGACTGCTGAGAGCAAACAATCACTGTGGAGGGAGAGAAGTGCAGACTCTGAGCTAAGCACGTGCAGAGACACATTACTAAACAAGAAGAATGGTTTGTCAGAGTTCAGCGCGCAGTACTGGTGTTCTATCCTACATTCTGGATTATTTTCACCCCGCCGCTGCTGCCATGATCCATCTGTGGTCATGCAGAATGAGCACCGCTGCACTGCACTGCAGGTGGGCGGCGTGACCAAGCAGGATGCAGCAGCACGGCTCATACTGCTTAGTAGATTACAGCACAATGATGCATTTTAAATATCTGACAGACTACCTGCTAATTTTTATTTGGTCTCGTCTCGTTGAATAAAACCCACACTCATAACTCAACAACTCAAAAGTTTTCGTCCACAAAGATCCAGGTTTAGTTAATCAGTTCTCGTTGTCGTCATGAAAAAAGGAGCGTCAACAAAATAATTCCGTCATTCCTCATAGTTGACGAAAACAACACTGCCTGGTACAAAACATTTTTTTATTATATAGAAAATATATTATTAAAATAGGTGATTCTTGGTTTTTGTATGCAATTAACTTTTCTCATGATTTAGAAACTCAAAAAAAATATTGATAATCATCTGTAAGGAAGGCATTTGTTTATTTTTTTATTACAGGCCAAGAAATAAACCCAAAGTTTCTATGATATCATATACTGTAATGTATAGAATCTGTTTCTCCTCTTTTCTTTAGGCCACATCGCTTCCTCTGTGGTGTCCGAAACCTCTGAGCCCTGGTTGTGGCAGAGAAATACAGAGACTGTCCTACCTTGGGGCCTTCTTTAGCCTTTCAGTATTTGCAGAGGATAATGTAAGTTTTACTATTCTTTATATACCTTCAGGCCAATATATTGTTTTGTTGTAAAAATGTTTGTAAACTGAATTTCTTTTTTAAGTAGAACATCATATTAAAATGAAATTAAATCAGTTTTTTTTCTGTAGCTAATTGTGCTGTTAATTTAGAGCAATGAGGCCTTCAAACCTTTTAAATAATTTTTCTTGTATCATGCCGTATTGTTGTCATGACATCCATAAATACCTCATATGCTGAATTCTAATATTAACCAGCCTTGGGGAAGAAAATGTGTTCTACTTGAAGTTATTTTCTTTTTCTTTTCTGTTATTTCTAGAACAGAAAAACAATGGGACTTAAAAACCGTCTGTTCTCTCATTTAGACCAAAGTAGGAGACAAGTATTTCTCTGGCCCAGCCATCACCATGGAGAACACCCGAGTCGTCAGCCAGTCTTTGCAACACTATCTGGAGTCGGCAAGAGTGAGTCCTGATTTCTTTTTTTTTTTTATCTTATTGATTCTACTGTGAGCTCTAATCATGGCTGTTTTCTTTACCAGGGTGACCTTTTTAAAGTTCTCCATAATGTTCTGCTGAATGGAGAGACGCGCGAGTTAGCTCTGAATTACATGGCAGCTCTAGTCAACTATAATGTGAAGAAAGCCCAGATGCAGGTGTGTAGCACTAAGAATTAACTAATCTGTTATCATATAACACAATACATGAATGCACCAGCAACATGTCTCTCAGCAAATATCAGATTTAGAGAATCTTTTTTTCTTCTCAGACTGATGACAAGCTGGTGTCAACAGACGGCTTCATGCTCAACTTCTTATGGGTGCTGCAGCAGCTGAGCATGAAAATCAAGCTAGAGACAGTTGACCCCTATTACATTTTCCATCCACGGTGTCGCCTTGTCGTCAGCCTGGAAGAGACTCGTCTGAAAGCCACAATGGAGGATCTGAAAAGCTGGATGGCTGAACTGCGTAAGTAGTACCATGCTAGATTGTCAAACCTTTAATATAACATCCTAGATGACTGCAGAGCCGTCCTTCACTCAACAATACATCAATCTGTACAATTTTTTTCCTCGCTCCTTTTTGTTACGATCAACTCCTAAGACTGTCAGCATCAATAATTGTTGGATATCTTCATACTACAGAATGCTTATAGTTCCTTTGAAAAGTATAGAATTTGAAAAAAAAAATAATTGTTACATTCCCAAATATTTGTCGTAAAACTAAAAGTAAACAGTTCTAAAAAAAAGTTGGATGAATTAATTTGTAGATCATGATCTGCATCCTGGATTTTCCACTTAGAAAATTATATTTTAGTCCCACTCCTCGATTTCAAAAGAATGTAGTGGTTAAAAAAAATCGAGAGACCTAGTTACTTGACGTTTGATCTTATTTATAAGTCATCAAAGCATCAACAGCTCCTGGTTCTCTGTCAACATTCATTGTAGTATCTCATTAAGGGACGCACTCCCCCAGAGCTGTGTTCAGAAGCTCTATAACTTTACGCCAGTCTTGACTGGCTCACAGAAATGATGTCTGCTATTAGAGGAGGGACTTTTCCCCAGTATAAGAACCTGACGTCACGTCACGCTGTTGATCCTCAGTCCAACACCTCTTCTTGCTCCCAGAAGTTTACTTGGACTGCTAATACAGCAAGTATTGAGCTAGCTTAACTGTTCACAGAGCAAGCTAACAACTTGGTCAAAGAACCCTACTCATTACTGTTATCTGCTTATTCTGAGTCCTTCTTCCATTGCTGGTCTGCCACCAAATAGCAGCAGTTGCAACTAGCCACGAAACTATCTGCTATTTAATTTACGAAGCTTACGAGGCAGCTTAAACTTGTACTCATAGACAAGATCAAGCCACTGGCTAGAGCTTGCAGATGTTTCAACCTTATAGCTGGGCCAGACACCCACCCTGTCTGCGCTTCGTGCCTGGGGCTGCAACATGCCCGGGAAGGAGTAACGTGACCAGCTAACTGTGAGCACTGTGCGCCGCTCTCCCTTAAATCTTGTCGCAGCAGGCTAGTCTCAGGTCTGACGACTACAATCCCTCTATCATATTTCAGAGAACCATTGTTAATTCCTTAACCTAAAGCTCTTTCAGACTTTAACCAATCTGTACTTTAATAGCCATTCAGTGTATTTTTCTCCAAGTTCCTGTGCCCATTTCATACCTGTAACCAAAGCATTCTTTTATCCACGTACCTGAACCAGTACAGTTGTAAAGTATTTTTGGTTGTAGTAAGTGATTTTGTGTTTAGCTAATCCTTAATTGGCCATTGAATTCAGTTTATTGCCATCTAAAAAAAGTCTATCATACAGTGGTTTTTTATTTTGTTCTGATCAACATTTGGACCATGTGACTCTTAAAAACCAAATCAGATGTGATACAGATCGTCCTTTAGTAGATTGGAACTGGCAAAACAAAAATGGCACTGTTTATTTGTTTTTCTTTTTAGCAAACCAAATAAAGATTTGTACGATTTGGATGTAATGTATCCAACATTACCCAATTACAGTTGTGATGCATATCAACGGAATACTTGTTTTACATGGGACTACGCTAAATAGCTCCAAATGCCAAAAAGGGTGTGAAGTAGTCTTTTTGAACAACAGATATGAATGCCAACTTCTCCTTTTTGGTGATTAATTCACTTGTGGAACACCCAGGTATAAAATCCCACCTTTGTGAATCCTCTACATTCAAAAACTTTTCAAAGTAATCCAGAAATGTTAGTCAAGAAAAGTCAAGTCATTTAGAAAATGTAAAATATGTTTGTCATTTAAAACTTTTAAAACTATTTTATGAATAGTATAATATATAATAATATGATGAATAAAAACTAATGTGCAACCTCCTGTGTTATGTCACATGTGAACATTATCAGACGAAGATCCCTCCAAGTTCTCGGAACCCAAGTTCCCCACCGAGTGTTTCTTCTTAACACTTCACACCCACCACTTGTCCATCCTGCCGTGCTGTCGGCGCTACATCCGCAGATTACGCGCCATCCGTGAACTCAACAGGTAAATAACGAGTAGTTGTAGCATGTTCATATTCTGACCTGTGACTAACTTTGTTTCCCATTTTAGGACTGTAGAAGAGTTAAAAAACAGCGAGAGCCAATGGAAAGATTCTCCCCTGGCTAGTCGGCACAGAGAAATGCTGAAACGATGTAAAACCCAGCTCAAGGTCAGTCCTGTTGGAAATCTTACCGTCTGTCTTTTATTTATTGATCCAATCCTAGGGAACAGTGTAAGGGTAAAAACACACCAGCCTTTTTCTAATGTCACCTCTGGGTCTGTTTTGGACATTAAAATACTTGTTCTCTCTGCTGAAAAGCTGCAACATGAATGGTCATGCATGGGAACATATTTGCTGAGACGTGACGCTTATCGTGTGTGACTGTCCTGTCAGAAACTGGTGCGAGCCAAAGCGTGCGCTGACGTGGGCCTTCTGGACGAGAACCTGCTCCGCAGATGTCTGCAGTTTTACAGCACAGTCATTCAGCTCATACTTCGGTCGGTGGACCCTGCCTACCCCAAGTGAGTAAACATTCCTCTGACTGATCATGCTGCTGATGCATCTTTATCGTTTGTCCTTCAGAAAAAGTATAATCATTCTCCTTTTTTTCCAGCATTACCCTTCCTTTGAACTCTGAGATTCCCAAAAGCTTTGCTGCTCTACCAGAGTTTTACGTTGAAGATGTGGCAGAGTTTTTGCTTTTTGTTGTGCAGTAAGTTCTCTGCTTGTCTTCTATTTGTTTTCCAGATCTGAAATAAAATAACTTTTTGACAGGGATGCTAAATGGTCAACGTGAACCATATATTATTTTTTCAATACCTGATACTTCAGAACATGTTCCTTTCTGCTTCATCTTTATCCCCTGCAGGTACTCCCCCCAGGTTTTATATGAGCCGTGTGTCCAGGATGTCGTCACCTTCCTGGTGGTGTTCATCTGCAGTCAGCACTACATCAGGAACCCTTACCTTATAGCCAAGTTGGTGGAGGTGCTGTTTGTCACCAACCCTGCTGTACAGCCTCGTACTCAGAGATTCTCTGAAATGATGGAAAACCACCCATTGTCCATCAAACACCTGGTCCCTGCTCTTATGAAGTTTTACACTGGTACGTTTTATCCGCTGTACATGAAAATATCAGTTTTTTTGCTTTTTTTCATTAATCAAAATTATGCTGACATTCAGTTAACTGGGTTAAAAAAATAAAATAAACGCACCAAGGGGTCATTTCTCGATGCAGGTTTAACAAACTCGGATTCAAATCTGCAACTCTAAATTGATCTAGCTTGGAGTCGGGTAAAGCCACTCAAGAGTTTACAACATGTATAACAAGTATAAAAAGCCATTATCAGTGAAGAACCGATTCGATGAATCACCATGACAACAGGCAACAGGAATAGCCTATGTCACCCCAATGGAACTAGAGCTTTTAATGCAGATATAAAAAAATTTAATTAAATTAA